>NC_091580.1:10626713-10634213 GCF_042767895.1 Penaeus vannamei | reverse complement strand
ATTTCAAGATAGACTGGCTTAAACTCGTAAGAGGAAACGGTAGTCTCTTAAATTTCCATTGCTATTAAAGTCTAACTCCTGGAGAGAGAGAGAGAGAGAGAGAGAGAGAGAGAGAGAAAGAGAGAGAGAGACAGACAGACAGACAGACAGACAGACAGACAGAGACAGAGAGGGAGAGAGGGAGGGAGAGAGAGAGACAAATAAAACAAACGAACAGAGTAAGCGTGAGAGAAGAGAGGAAAAAGTGACAAAGAGGGAAGAGGGTACGGAAAGAAGGAATAAAAGCGACACAGACAAACAGAAAGAACAAGTAGAAACGGACAGACAGAAAGGGAAGAGACAAAGGCAGAGGTACGCAGACACATAGACAAGAAATGAATGAGAGCGAAATAAGAAGATGACAGCATAATTTCAATAGAGGCAGAGAAGAAGGGAAGGGAGGGAGAGGAGACATAGGAAGAGAGACAAGGAGGGAGACAGAGAAAGGGGCCAGAGATAATGACAATGAATTACAAAAGGACAATCACAGACAGCAAAAAGACAGATCACGTTGACAGCACTTATAAAATGAACATGTAAGCGTTAACAACATATCTATCCCCAAGTACGTTTTCTCATTAACTCTCTCTCTCTCTCTCTCTCTGTCTCTCTCTCTGTCTCTCTCTCTCTCTCTCTCTCTCTCTCTCTCTCTCTCTCTCGCCATCTATCCATCTATCTATCTATCTATCTCTCCCTCTCTCTCTCATCTCCCACTCTCACCTTCCCAGTATCTAATCCCTCATTGTTTTCCCCTTCTTTATCCGTTCCCTTCTCAAATGATCAATTAATTTGCAGAGCGAAAAATGACAACAATGCGACGGGGGAAACAAAAGTGTCGACCAAGCTCATGAACGTGAAAGTTGGCAGCTCAGTCTTAAAGGCAAAGTTCACGTCACTCAGATTCCTGTTTTGAAGTTTACACTCTCCTGAGGTCGAATAGTTTGACAAATCTTACATCCGTTTTATAAAACCATAAGAAAAAAAATATTGTAAAAATACGTGCTTCCTGTTATTCACACAAAGATAACTGTATATATACAGAATAATGATCACGTTTCTTTGCTCAATATGTCTCATAGTTGATGAGCTAATTTTAATGGAATGTGTTTCTCTCATGACAGCCATTTGTAGCATCTATGTTTGAAATGCTTATTGTAATGATGATGTAATAATATTGTAATAATAATAAGCATAATAATAGTGATGGTGATGATGATGGTGATAATAATAACATTAATAATGATAATAACTATGAGGATGATAATAATAAAAAGCATAATAGTATCCTAACTGTATGTGATAGCAACGTGCAATTCCCAGAAGCTCCAACACAGCCAACAGAAGACCTAGTAATGAACAGGAAGGTTTTTGATAACAGTGAATCCTGTTTCAGACCTAGAGGAAATCTTTTATGTGTTTGTTATCTTCATCTTCCAGTTACCACATACTCAAACGATCAGTCTTGAACATGGTAGTCTAGTCTTTCCATTTCCCTTTCCAGCCACGAGACTCTTAATCCCACAGACGGTGTACGTAATTTGTTTTGGAATTTGTTCGCTTTCGAGCAATTGGAATGCAAATGGAATGGGTTTCCGTTTCCCTCTTTTATTACAAAAGAGAAAAGTGAGAGAGAGAGGAGTGATGGCAAAGGAAATGGAAGAGAGACAGAGGGAGAGATAAACGAAAGGAGAGGGAGCAGAATGTATTAGGGAGTAGGGGAGGAAGGAAGAAGAGGAAAGGGAAGCAGTGGCAGGCATAGACATGCAGAACAAAAGTAGACAGACAGAGAGTCGGATATAGTGTAAGAAAAAGAAAAACAGAAAGCGAACTATCCGTAAGCATAGCGACGAGAAATAAGAAGAAAAGGAAGCGAAGGTACGGATAATTGAGAACGAAGGAAATGGAGAGAAAATCGGAGAACGGGGAGTGGAGGCCCAGGTGGAAATAATGAGAGATAGAAACACAACTGAAGAGAGCGAAGGCTGAAGAAAGAGCGAACTAAAGAAAATAACAATATCAAAAGAATATAAAACTCATCAAATAAGTCTGAAATATCAGTGAAACAGAAAACAACAACAAGAGCAATGATAATCATAATACTAAGCAGAAGAAGAATAAGAAATAATTATTATTTTTTTAGCAGTGGTGGTAATAATGATGATGATAATGAAATAATTATTATTATCAATTATGATATTAATGATAATACCAATAACAATGATAATAGTGATGATGATGATGACGGTGATAATAATAACATTAATAATGATAATAACTATGATGATAATAATAATAATATTGATAAAGATAATGCCAATGATAGAAATAGAGATAATGGAAAAGATAGATAATAATGATAATTATCAAAATAATAGTAAAAGATACGAATATTTAAATAACAACATTCATAATACTGAGAACAATATCTACAATAAATAAAACAATTACAGTAATAGAGACATTATTGATATGATGATTACATTACATCATCATCATTATATTATAACAAAAATATATTTCAAAATTCCGTCTGCATTTTGTCCATTCGCTCGATCGCACATTACGACTGCACTGAATGTCTGAAAGTTTATTTCGTCGATGTCGCTTTACTATGATGTTACGTGTAAATGCGGTAATAAATGAAATATAAATGTTTAAGAATGAGATACGCCCGTCCTATAATGGATTTATCTGAATCCTATTTTGACTTTATTACTATTATTATTATTTTACCATTATTCATTATTATTGTCTCTTTATTGTTATTGTGATTTTTCTTCGAGACAAGTATACTGCACTGGAGTAGTACTGATGTCCTATAATGGATTTATCAGAATCCTTTTTTTTTTTTTTTTACTTTATTACCAGTATTATTGTTTTACCATGATTTATTAGTATTGTTTTTTATTTATTGTTTTTATAATTTTTCTTCGAGGCAAGTACACTACACTGAAGTAGTTAGACCGTCAATTTACGCACATTTACTATTTTCTACGACAGTCCAAGTGGTGAGGTCAAGGAAGGAAGGTAGAAGGGGTAGGAGAAAGAGGATAAGGAGGAGGATAGAAGATGGTGATGTAGCTGAGCAGCAGTGGGAAGTTGAGGATAAGGAGGAGGAGGAGGAGGAGGAGGAAGTGGAAGAATGAGAGGATGAGGAGGAGAAGGAAGAGGAAGTGGAAGAATGAGAGGATGAGGAGGAGAAGGAAGAGGACGTGGAATGATGAGGGGATGAGGAGGAGAAGGAAGAGGAAGTGGAAGAATGAGAGGAGGAGGAGGGGAAGGAAGAGGAAGTGGAAGAATGAGAGGAGAAGGAGGAGAAGGAAGAGGAAGTGGAAGAATGAGAGAATGAGGAGGAGAAGGAAGAGGAAGTGGGGACTTGAAGGCGAAAGGTGGACAGGTGAGGGGAAAGAGAGAAGGGACTCTGAGAGAAGATTTGAACGGGGGGGGGGAGACGGAAGGGGACAAGGGAGCGAAGAGATGGAGGAGTTTAAGAAGGAGGAGGAGGGGAGTGGCTGGGGTAGATTTAGATGTAGTGGGAAGGGTGAAGTTAAAGGCAGATTTGAGAGGGAGGCGGGGGGGGGGGTGACAAAGCGAGAAAGGGAAAAGTGCTGGAAGAGGGAAGGGAAATATAATCATTATTATCATCATTATTGTTATTATCATCACTATTGTTATTACTGATATAATCATCACTATTATCATTATTATAATATCATGGTGATGATGATAATGATAATGATGAAAGCAATAATGATCATGATAATGACAGTGATAGTGATGGTAATAATAGTGATAATAATGATGAGGATAATGGTAATAATAATGATGATAATAATAGTAGTAATAGTAATAATAATAAGAAGAAGAAGAAGAAAAAGAATATTAATAATAATAATAACACAATAGCATATGATAATGAAGACGATAATAATGATAATGATAATGCAAATGATGATAAGATAGATTATAATAACTATATTGATAGTGCAGATAAAGATAGTAATGATCATAATTATGATGATAATTATTAAAACAAAAGTGATAATATCGATAATAATGATAATAATAATCATAATGATTATTTTAATAATGATGATAATAATGATAATAATAATAACAAAAATTATGATATTACTACTACTAATAATAAAAATAATAATGATAATAATAATAATAATTACAATAATGATAAAATAATAATAATAATAACAATAATGATGATAATAATAACAATAATGATGATGATAATAATAACAATAATTAGAATAATAGTGAAAGTAATGAGAATGAGAATAAAACACCCATAACAAAAATTGACGTAGCGGATGGCTTTTCCTGATTGGTCCGTCAACAACCGTTTATCTAGAAAGAATCGAGTTAATTTACCGTATAATTGTAATCTGTGATGAACACGTGATCGATGGCGTCAAATCTAATCAAAGATTTTTTTTTTCTCAATCATTTTCATTTTAATTTTCTCAATTATTATAATTGAAATCTCAGGTGAAAACGTGATCGATGGCGTCAAATTAAATCAAAGATTTTTTATATAAAATAGATAAATGAATGGTTAGGAGAGCATATATTAAGATAATTTACGTGTTTTATTGTTGTTGTTTTTTAAGAAATTATATATTTTCTGAAACGAGGAGATATGTAGAATTGTGGTTTTATTATGAGATTTGGGATGGGTAACATTTAGGCGTTCATGTTGATATGTGCTACTCTATGCCGTTTCTCTTTATTTCATACTCTCTCTCTCTCTCTCTCTCTCTCTCTGTATATGTGTGTATATATATATATATATATATATATATATATATATATATATATATATATATATATATATATATATATATATATATATATATATATGTATGTATATATATATATATATATATATATATATATATATATATATATATATATATATATATATATATATATATTTCTATCTGTCTCTCTCACTCTAAGTATCTATGTATCTAACTATCTCTTTCTTCTCTTTCTCTCCTCTTTAGTTACTCTTTCCCTCTACCCATTCGCCCAACCTTTTCATTCCTTATTTTTTCCGTCCCCTCCCTCCCTTACTTCCATCCCTCCATCCCTTTTCCCCCTCTCTTATTTCTCCTAACTTCCCTCCCTCTTCCTACCCTCCCTTCCTCTTTCCTCTCTCCCTCCCTCCTCCTTCTTCCCTCTCTCCACTCCCTCCCTCTCTCATATTTCTCCTAACTTCCCTCCCTCTTCCCTCCCTCCCTTCCTCATTCCTCTCTCCCTCTCTCCTCCTTCTTCCCTCCTTCCGTCCTCTTTCCTCTCTCCCTCTCTCCTCCCTCTTCCCTCCTTCCTTCCTCTTTCCTCTCTCCCTCCCTCCCCTTCCTCTTTCCTCTCTCCCCTTC
The DNA here is from genome assembly GCF_042767895.1 of Penaeus vannamei. Taxonomy (NCBI): domain Eukaryota; kingdom Metazoa; phylum Arthropoda; class Malacostraca; order Decapoda; family Penaeidae; genus Penaeus; species Penaeus vannamei. The sequence goes on along the minus strand of NC_091580.1, from coordinate 10,628,778 downwards.
CTCTTTCCTCTCTCCCTCTCTCCTCCCTCTTCCTTCCTTCCCTTCCTCTTTCCCCTCTCCCTCCCTCTTCCTTCTTCCCTCCCTACCCTTCCTCTTTCCCCTCTCTCTCTCTCCTCCCTCTTCCCTCCCTCCCCTTACTCTTTCCTCTCTCCCTCTCTCCTCCCTCTTCCCTCCTTCCTGCCTCTTTCCTCTCTCCCTCCCTCTTCCTTCTTCCCTCTCTTCCTTCCTCTTTCCTCTCTCCCTCTCTCCTCCCTCTTCCCTCCCTCCCCTTCCTCTTTCCTCTCTCCCTCTCCCCTCTCTCTTCCCTCCTTCCTTCCTCTCTCCTCTTTCCCTCCCTTCCTTCCCTCCTTCCTTCCTCTTTCCCTTTCTCTCCCTCCCTCTTCCTTCTTCCCTCCCTCCCTTCCTCTTTCCTCTCTCCCTCTCTCCTCCCTCTTCCCTCCTTCCTTCCTCTTTCCTCTCTCCCTCTTTCCTCCCTCTTCCCTCCCTCCCTTCCTCTTTCCCCTCTCCCTCCCTCCTCCCTCTTCCTTCCCTCCCCTTCCTCTTTCCCCTCTCTCTCCCTCCCCTTCCTCTTTCCCCTCTCCCTCCCTCCTCCTTCTTCCCTCCCTCCCTTCCTCTTTCCTCTCACCCTCCCTCCTCCTTCTTCCCTCCCTCCCCTTCCTCTTTCCCCTCTCCCTCCCTCCTCCCTCTTCCCTCCCTCCCCTTCCTCTTTCTCCTTTCCCTCCCTCCCCTTCCTCTTTCCTCTCTCCCTTTCTCCTCCCTCTTCCCTCCTTCCTTCCTCTTTCCTCTCTCCCTCCCTCCTCCTTCTTCCCTCCCTCCCCTTCCTCTTTCCCCTCTCCCTCCCTCCCCTTCCTCTTTCCTCTCTCCCTCTCACCTCCCTCCCTTCCTCTTTCCCCTCTCCCTCCCTCCTCCCTCTTCGCTCCCTCCTTTCACTCGCACGCACCAAACTTTTCACCCAAGGGTAATGTCTCTCTCCTCTTCAACGGCTTTGACTTCAAATCGCGCGCCAAAAATCGACCCGCGGTCTCTTGCCCGCGCTATTTTTCCCGCCATAAAATATTCAGCGTCCCTTCGCGTCTTGGGCTTCGGGGCTTCCTGGTTATTGGTTGCGTCTGCAGTTGCTTGTCGCGAGGTTGTTGATCTACGTTGCGTGGCTGTCTTTGGCCTCTCCCGTTGGTGGGCCTCGTGCTATTTCTTTTTTCTTTCTTTCTTTTTTTGTGTGTGTGTGTTGATGCATCGTTTTAATGTTTTTATTATTATTATTATTATTTTGCGTTGTTTTGATGTTTCTTTTTTTATTTTCATCATCATTTTCATTATCATTATCATCTTTATTATCAATTATTGTTCTCGGCATTATTATTTATTATCGTTATTATTACTCTTATTATTATTACCATCATCACCATTATCATTACTATCAGTATTATCAATATTATTAGTGGTATCACCATCATCCTTATGATAAACTATTGTTCTTGGCATTATTATCATCGTCATAATCATTAAGATTATTATCATTATCATTATTATCATTGTTATTATTATTGTTATTATTATTATCATTATGATAATTATGATTATTATTATTACTATTATTATTATTATTATTATTATCATTATTATTATTATTATTATTATTATTATCATTATTATCATCATCATTATTATTATTACTATTATTATTATCATAATTTTTTTTATCTTCGTCATCATCATCAACTTCATTATCATCATCATCATCACTATCATATCATTTTGATTATCCCTATTATCATCACTATTATCACTATTATTATTATCAAAGTTGTTCTAATTGTTACTACTAATATTTTTCATTCTGTCATCCTTTAATATTTTTATTTTAACACATTTCAAAGGCGTTTAAAAAAAATATTCTTTAGTACCTCTGATGTCAAATTTCATAACCAAAGAATCTGATTAACGAGGAGGTATTGCAGGCATTGTTGCACATGACGTCATCATGCTCTTTGCGTGCAGGAGATCGCATGAGGTAGCTGTGTTCTTTGTCGAATTGTTTGTTCTTTGTCTTTATCGTTCTTAAGGT
>NC_091580.1:10616713-10619213 GCF_042767895.1 Penaeus vannamei | reverse complement strand
ATTATTATTATTATCATTATAATTATCATTATCATTATTATTATTACTATCATTACTATAATCACTATCATTATTACTATCATTATCACTGTAATTATCATTATTATAATCATGACTATATTTATCATTATTCTTATTCTTCTTTTCAATATTACTTTTATTATCATAATTGTCATTATAATCAGTAATGTATGATCATAACCCTGACATCATACTGGCTCTTATATCTTAAATTCGGGCGAAACTATTTCCTTATCATTACCTATTCTAACATCTCGTACCTACAACGTGCAATGCAACAAATAGCACTTGTCTACAGCCTGTGTCAATAAGGTCTCTCTTCGAAATAGTTTCCAGATGATCCCCAGTTTGCAGCGCTTCGATGCTTACGCCCCTCTCTACTCATTCCAGGCAGTCGACATGTACTCCGTATGTGTTACTGTAGTGAACTGGGTGGCTATGGTGCCAGTCCCTAATGTTTCATTTGGAAATTAGTTATTGATTTCTCCCTCGGCAGCCTGGCATATAAGCTCATTAGCTAGGAAAATAAAAATTGGGGAAAAGTCTACGGCATTCGCACGCTTGATTTAAATACATGATTTCCGCTCTACTGGATATATTGTTCTCCACATCTCCAACTGAGTGGATGGACGAAGCCTGCCGATGTTTACGCGAGCTGTCACTATAGAGCCGAGGACACCATCCCTCCTGAGGAGAGAGGGAGACTACCAACATCCGGTAACGAGCCACGAGTCCAGCATGTCGCCTTTAATTGTGTTTTTATTTTCGTTATTCTAATAAATCTAACCCACCATGACAAGTCTTAGACGATTATTACAATTCGCCTGATTTAACATCAAGGAAGCACCAGCATCAAGTTGAGATTTGAACTTGAAAAAAAATAATTGGATGTGAGTTACGGGTAAATGTGCTTTTAATTACTACTTTTCATCTTTTTTAATCTCCAAACTTGTTTTCATTATCTAAGATTTACTTATGATTTTATTAAGATTTTAACAAGCAGCCACAGGAGAATGTTTTTTCCAAAACTTATAGTAAAATTCTTGTAATACGCAAGATACACACCTTATTTCCTGTACTCCTTGGAGTATAGGTGGATGATTAGGCGGTTCTCACCTCTTCGAGTAGTAACTGTTGTAGGCTGAAGCAGGAAGCACTCCAGAGTGACCCTTAACTGACTTACTGCAGCATGTTTTATTTGAAGGTATTTGATCATGAGAACAGTTAATAAGTGGCAGAGAATTCATGTAGATTCATATACATTCGAGTAGGTGAACGATAGGCTGGTTCTCTCCTCGTATTTTATGGAGTGGATTCATATTTTTTAGTCCGTGAATAACCGGAATTCGGTTTTTATGTGTTTATGCGTTGCTCTTTGCTTTAGTCTTAAAGGAACCAGTCTTGGTGAATTTCTGCTTGATGTTTTACTCGTTCTTTTAAGATTAATAAAACTGCAAGATTTTAATTATTCGCTTTAGAATAAACGAATTCCGGTGCTCTTTGATTTCCTTTTTATTCTTTCAAGTTGATACATAAAGCGATGACCTGGAGGGGATATAAATTAAGTGTTGTTCCTGATGATGGCCTGGAAGGGAACATAAATCATTGATAGACTGAAATAGCTTTATTTTAAATCCATCCCGTGCTCGTCCTCTCCGCTCAGGTTATGTCTTGCCATTCTTTTGTCTCGCTGGTCCAGGCATTTTACGCAACACACACCCCAACATTTGTACATGATCTTTCCCTCTTTACCACAACACTTTTTACATACTAAGTTCCTCCAAAGTATACCTCGATCCCGTGCGTATTAAACGAGTGGTGGCAGTGAGCGCTACTATTTGACACCTCTGTACAAATGAAGCACGAATAATGGATTATTTAATATCAGCATAGATTGAGTATCGGTACGCTACATTACCATCACTTTAATGTGCATGTTGCTCACGACAGCAAGAGCGCGTTGTCACATCACCTATAGACGCACTCCATGGCGAAACATGCACATTCTAGGCAGCTGTGGTCCAGCTACATGTACACATTACTCTTGTGTAATTAATTAGTAGATGGATATCAATGACACACGAGGGCGTTGGTCATAATCACGTGAACAACACGAGGCCGAAGCGGATGCCATATGGAGGACGAAACAAAAAGCTGGCACGAGATCTGAAAAACAATAACATAGCGGTCAGCAGGACAAGGCGCAGATGCAAGAAATAAAGGTAAACCACGACCCGAAGTGGTGACGTAATCATGCGACAGAAAGTGACACCACGTGATAGACCAGCAGAAGCAAAGACGAAATCACGAGTGCAAATAAACAAGCAAGTCTAAAGGGATAAATGCAGTGTTAAGCATTGACTGGGACGTGGGAAAGTCCTGATGCGGGTATATTTCCAACGATAAGAAATGGATTCAAGTGGCAACACCAAGGGCGTGACTGAATGAGCCCCACCTCGGAAATAGAAGGAGTGAAAAG
>NC_091580.1:10566713-10581713 GCF_042767895.1 Penaeus vannamei | reverse complement strand
TCGTTTCTCTCTCCCTTCTCTCTCTTTTTGTCTCTGTCTCTCTCCTCTCCCCCTTCTTTTGCATTCCCCTATCTTCTCCCTTCTTTCTCCTCCTATCTCTTACTCCCCTTTCTCCTTTCCCTTGTTTGTCATCCATTTCATATCCCGTCTTTTTCCTCCTCCCTTTCCATTACCTTCATTCTCCCCTCTCTTTTCTCTCCCTTTTTTCTCCTTCCTTTCCTCTCCCTTTTTTCTCTTCCCTCCCGCCCTCCATTTCTTCTCCCTTCCCTCTCCTCTCTCTCGCCCTCCCTTCCCTTTTCCGTCTTTCTCCTCTTTTCTTCTCCCTTTCTTTCTCCTCCCTCGTGTCCTCCATATCTTCCCCTCTATCTCTCCCTCCTTTCCCTCTCCCTTTCTCTCTCCTCCCTCACCCTTCCCCTGGCCCTGGGATGGCCGTACTGCCCCAAGGTTCCCAGGCTTTTGTGGCCTTCTAACTCACCTGTTATTAAATCCTATAACTCAAGTCCTAAGCCTGTGTCGGAGCCTGCGGTACCAGCTGTGGCCTTCGTTGGCGTCTTTCTAGGCTTCTCGTGTGAAATAAGTGACGAATAAAGTCGGTCGATCATTATTTTCTGTTTTTGTTGTTTTTCGTTTGCATTTTGTGTGTGTGTGTGTGTGTGTGTGTGTGCGTGTGTGCGTGTGTGTGTGTGTGTGTGTCTGTGCGTGCGTGCGTGCGTGTGTGTGTGTGTGTGTGTGTGTGTGTGTGCGTGTGTGTGTGTGTGTGTGTGTGTGTGTGTGTGTGTCTGTGTGTGTGTGTGTGTGTATCCTTTGAATATGAACGTTACTGCTGTTAAGAGATGAGGATGAAGCTACTCTCACTTATTTTGCAACGTTGATGTAGCAAATTCTGCCACGGGATAATAACGATGTGTAAATGTCATTATCGAGCTGTTATAAATTAGTAATAACGGTGATGGCAATATTGGCGATATAGCTGTCGATACCAATTTGCTAATAGTAGAAATGTATTATTGCAATAGTAATAATTGCTATCACGATCATTGTGATTATCCATGAAGATAGTTTTCAGTAGTATTAGTAGCATTGTCTTTGTTATTGTTATTTCTATCACTATATTATTGCTATTGTCATCAGTATCGTTTTTGTTTAAGTTGTTTTTGCTCTTGTTGTCATTGTCGTATTTCTTGTCACTTTCTTGTTAATATCACAATTATCATTATCAATATCAAAACAATCATTATTGCTATTCCATCATTATAGCTATCACTGCAGTTATTTTTGTTTGATTAACCATAGCATCATGCTGCCATTATCAATAACACTTTTTTGTCATTAGTTATTATTATTATTATCATCCTTATAATGATAGTCTTGCTTATTACCTTTATCGCTTGTGTTATTGTCGCCGATAATTTTCCCTCATTATCAATATCATTTGCTAATATAATTATCATAATTAGTATCAGTATCTGCGTAAGTTTTAGTATTAGTACCAGCATCAGCACGAGCTCTAATAATTATCATTATCATTATTATCAATAGTATCATCATTATCATTATTATTTGTAGCATCCATTGGTCACGAGTGATCATGGATTTGCGCTTTCAAGAGTCATGATTTGTAGAGAAGCGCTGAAACACGGCCTAAAGTGCTGCATAAGCCAATACGCGAGTGACCCTTAGTGCCTTTCTCTTTACCAATCGAGTCTTCTAACCACAACCTTCTGCTCATCACTGCTGTCCTGCAAGAAACCGTGCAGGTGCTGCCGGAACTAAGATGTACTCCTGTTCCGGGTTAAGTTCGATATATTATTATTATTATTATTATTATTATTATTACTATTACTATTATTATTATTATTATCATTACTATTACTGTTATTATTATTATTATTATTACTATTACTATTACTATTACTATTACTATTACTATTACTATTACTATTACTATTACTATTACTGTTACTATTATTATTATTATTATCATTATTATTATTATCATTATTATTATGCTCAGTATTACCTGCTACTGTTGTCATCATTATTGCTATCACTATTATTGTTATCAGTGTTATCATTATCGCTTTTATCACTATTATCATTATCATTACTATTGCTATTATGATTATCATCATTATTATCGTTAATGATATCATTATCATCGTCGCCGTCGTCATTATCGCCATCATAATTATCATCTTTCTCATTTAGCATCATTATGATTATCATTACTATCTTTATCGCCATTAAAAGTATTACTCTAGTGTTGCCTTGTTAAATCTGGGTAGTAATTACCGTAGAGTTTAGCCAGCACGTGCTCCACTGTGGCTCCTAATTATACGAACAAACTGTCTTTTTTAACAACGGCCTGTTGTAATGAGCCCCGTAGGTTAACGAGGGTAACTTTACATCTTTTCCCCTTTTTGAAAGTGGTCACCTTGGAGCTCCTGAAAGCCCGACAAGATTTAAATAAGATACGACTGCTAACCTTCAGTCGCCAGTCATTTTTTACGGCAGACTAAACTTTTTTCTTTAGTTTCTATACACGTTTGAAAGATTTGTTTTTTATATCGATTCATCGTAAAAAAAATGATAATAAGGAAAATAAAAAGATAAAAGAAAATGAATATTTTATACGAAGCTATTCAGAAATCGTAAAAGTGGAAAATGATAAAGGATTTAGGTTCGGATCCTCTTAAGAAAGAACAGGCGGTGATTAGAATCCAATTTAAGAGCTTAACGAGACTCGTGAACGAAGGGGATTCCTATCTTTATCGGCGAAAGAGAGAGAATATGTATGGCGTAGATAACCCGGGGGGAGGGGGGGGTATATCGATATGGGAGAGGAAAAGAACGAACGAAAATAAGTTTGATATCATCCTGATTGAGGGAAAAAACATGAGGAAAACGTTAAAAGGTTGGATTCCCCCAAAGATATTAATGATAATCATAATAATGTTAATCATAAAATAATAATAGAAAAATAACGAAAATAATGATAACAATGATAATTGAAATAATCACGAAAATGGAATAAGAAAAATTATAATAGAACAAAACAATAATGCTAATAAGAATAATATGATGATAATAAAACAATAACGATAATAAATACGCAAGTGATAAATACATTCTAAAATACATCACATACAAAGATGGACACAAGAAAATAGCTGAAAACAGTAATGGCTTTCGAAATTCGCATCCGTCGCTAATCTCACTCATCTCAATCCCACTGAGAATCCAGGACAAAATCTTAGGTTCCGATCAAACAGTGGAAACGAATTCGCAACAGGATTGGAAACTGCATTTTAGGGAAATGGATGCCGACAGGGTTTTTTTTTTTTTTTTTTTTTTTTTTTTTTGCTTTCTTTCTTTCTTTCTTTTCTTGTCTTTTTTCCTCTTTTCTTCCTTTCTTCTTTTTTCCTTTTTTTCTTTTCTTTTCTTCTTTTCTTCTTCCTTTTCCTCTTTTCTTCTTTTTTTCTTTTTTCTTCTTTTTCTTTCTCTTCTTTTCGGATTTTTATCATTATTATCATCATTGTTATTATTGTTTTTATTATCGTTATCGTCATCATTGCTACTATAATTATCATTGTTATTCTCTCTCTCTCATTCTCTCATTTTCTTTCTCTCTTTCTCTCTCTTCTCTCTCCTTCTCTCTCTATCTATCTATTTATCTATCTATCTATCCATCTCTCTCTCTCTCTCTCTCTCTCTCTCTCTCTCTCTCTCTCTCTCTCTCTCTCTCTCTCTCTCTCTCTCTTTCTCTTTCTCTTTCTCTTTCTCTTTCTCTTTCTCTCTCTCTCTCTCTCTCTCTCTCTCTCTCTCTCTCTCTCTCTCTCTCTCTCCCGTGTCACTAATTCTGGTACTACGCGGAGCTGTCGCATAATTTGAGCTCCCCCCCCCTCCCCCCCATGTGTGTGGTCCAGAAGTATAGTGAGGAAGTTTGTTTACTTAGTTCATGTGGTGAACCCGTACTGTATGTGTGCGCTGGTGTGTGTGTGAGAGAGTTTATGATGACGTGCGTTAAGATGCTGTCACACTTTTCCGTCATTTTTTTTTACAATTTTCTGTTTTTTTGTTTTTGTTTTTTTAGCGAATTGTCGATTTTCCAGTCAGACGATAATGCTCGTTTCCGTCTGAAAACCTTTCCGTCAACTTTTTCAGCCAAGCATAGTCAAATGTCGAGAATGTTTGTATTTATGTTAAATAAAAGTGTAAAAAAAATTGACGGAAAAAGTGCTGGAATGACAGCGCCTTTAGTGTATGTGTGTGTGTTCTGCGGCGGCGTGTGATTCGTTATACTATGCTCGAGGATGTCTCTACGATAAACAAGTTACGATTTTGGCACAATGCATAGTATCTCTTCATGCGATACTCCTTTTGGGACTTTTTGCAATATTTTCTCAAACTGATTTGTTGTTTGTTTTGAAGTAAAATTTGGATGCGTTGCACAGATTATTTTTGTCCTCTTATCCTCGACGCTACGTTATTCACTTACAATACCTAAAGAATGAACTTATTGGATTACTGGAGAGTGGGCAATCAGGCTATTAGAAAATTGTACATCTCTGTTTGATTGTGTATGTGTGAAAACTGGTTGGTATATATATATATATATATATATATATATATATATATATATATATATATATATATATATATATATATATATATATATATATATTTTTTTTTTTTTTTTTTTTTTTTTTTCTTTTTTCTTTTTTTTCTTTTTTTCTTTTCTTTTCTTTTTTTTTTTCTTTCTTTTTTTAATTCTCTTTTTCACTTTATGCTTGTGTAGACTGGATGAATAATTGGATTCTTCCTTTTCTTAGAAATAGTTGATGTTGAAAGTGAGAGGGTTAACTTCGTATACTTTCACGTAGGTTGACAGAAGAAGCGCCTTAAATACAAAGCTGCGCTGCGGTGTTGTCCGAAGACCGAATAAAAACAGCGAAACAGTGTGAAAGACTCGCCGGGACACATTGGGTGTTTATCACTCGACTCATGCTTTCTCTAAATTTAATGACATGATTGATACCTTTTCGCAAGCCAGAATCAATGCATTATCAGTTGTTGATATGAAGTTGTTCTGCGCTTAATCACTTGGGTATTCCAAAGAATTAGATGCATTTAACATGTGAACTGATAAAAGTATATCTAGTTTTTGTTTTCATTATTTCTGTTATCATTTTTCCCCTTTTTTTGTATTTTTTCCTTTTTGTAATTTCTTTCTCCTTATCTTCGCTATCTTTGCCCTCTTTCCTTCCATGTGCAGTTCCTCTTTTTTTCCATACATTTAGAAACGTCCTTTTTCGCCATTCCTGTTTCCGCATCTTCGCCGTCTTCCCATCATCCTTCTATTCTTATGTTTTCCTTCCCCTTTTCTCCATTTGTCCTTCCTTGTCATTTCTTGTCGCTACCATTCTTTCCGTTTCGCTTCCTTCTTTCATTCTCCGTCTCTCTGCATGTCCGAACCAGACACAGCGAGGAACATTTAGCGGTCTTTAAACTCGGAGACCAAACATTTCCCGTAGATGAAGCCTCGCCAGACTGGGTCAGCGGCGGAGACTTTGGGAGAAGATTTGTTTTCTTCGCAAAGAAGCTTTTTCGCTTTTGTCTTCTGTGATCCTTACATTTTCTCTTTGCTTTTCTATATCGCGCGCGCGTGTGTATGTGTGTGTGCGTGTTATATATATATATATATATATATATATATATATATATATATATATATATATATATATATATATATATATATATATATATATATATATATATATATATAATAAGATTAATATCATTCTGATGACTATAATGATAATGATATTTATAACCATAATGGAGACGATAATAGTAATATGATAACGAAAATACTAACAATAAGTTTCTGTGGAACTTACGTCACATGATAAAATACCCACTTTCTTATACTTTCCTGTTTTCTTTCTTGTGTTCCTTCTTTCCTTTCTTCTCTCCTCCTTCGTTCTCGCAAAACCGCCCATTTCACAGCAAGATTAATATTTAGATGAATTTTTTGAAATTGCAGCAGTCTTTTAAGCTTGACACTTATAAGGATTCAGAAATTGCAAGTGTTTGTCTGTATGCCTACTTATTTTCCCTGTTGCTTTACTTCGGTGTTTAGTGCATTGTTCTTTTCGTGACCATGCGTGGTGCGTGTAACAGAATTTCAATAAACAAATGGATGTTTAAGGATACACACTTACACAAGCACACACACGTATAAAGGCCCTTTACGAATCTATGAGAATCCTATTCCAGCTCTATCGTCATCATTATCATCTCTATTATTGTTATTATTATCATTGTTGTTATATTGTTTATTATTCTATGAGCATCATCATTATTATTGTAACTGTTATTTTTATAATGATTAATACTTTTGCTATCATTATCATTATTATCATTATCAGTATTATTGTTACAATAATTATTATTATTATCATTATTATTATCAGTATTATTATCATTATTATCATTATCATTATATTTACCTCCGCCAAGAATATGTTTTTGGTAGCGTTGGTTAGTTAGTTGGTCAGCAGTGTAACTCAAAAAGCTGCGAACAGATTTTCATGCCTTAGCTCAGCTTAGATGTAATTACATTGTGGTGGTGATCCGGATCAAAATCTGGATCCAGGATTTTTTCAAAGGATTCATTAGCATGAGAAAACACGGACGTCACCAGTGTCCTTGAGAAAGAGGTGATTTTAATGTAATTCTTCCAGTGTGAATATTTTTATTGCGTCAGTCATCCTACTGCCTTGGCGGAGGTATGCGCTCTCTGAGTGCTTCTAGCTATTATCATAATTATAATTATTATTATTACTATCATTGTTTTTATTAACATCATCATTACTATTACTGCTGCTGTTATCATTATCTTCTTCGAGGCAAGTACACAGCAATAAAGTAGTTAGACTGTTAGTTTTTGCAGGAGGGGAAGGCGGCTTAAGGAAGAACGGTGGAAGGGAGAGGGAAGGGGCTTAAAGAGAAATGGCGGTGGTTAAGGGAGAAGGAAGCGGGGGTTCAGAAAAGGAGAGTGGGAGGGAGGGAAGGGGGTAAGGGAGAGCAGGAGGTTAAAGAGGAGGAGGAGGAAAGAGGCAGACGTACAGTTTAAAGTGGGAAGGGGAAGGTATGAATTTATGGAAGATTAGGGAGTGAAAGGGGATGGCAGAGTTGTAGAGATAAAGGGAGAGGAAAAGGAAAAGATAGAGAGGTAAAAGGGAGGGTGAGTTATCACTAGTTATCATTATAATCATTATGTTTACTATTGTCATTATCTTTATTATCATTATTGTTATTGTTATTATTATTATCATTATCAATCTTATCATTATCATCATCATCATCATTACCATTAGTATTATCATCTAAGAAATAGTCGAAATCGGTTAAATACATCCCTTTCGTTGTGAAAATATACATTCTCATGCATACCTTTGGCGCAACACTGTTCATATCATCATAATCATTATTATTAGTAGTAGCTGCAGTAGTAGTAGTAGTTGCAGAAGCAGCAGCAGCAGCAGCAGCAGCAGCAGCAGTAGTAGTAGTAGTAGTAGCAGAAGTAGCAGTAGTAGTATCAGTAATAGTAGTAGTAGTGATTCTCTTAAATGATTTAGAGAGCAATGGTGATAAATCAAATGATCTTGTGTATATGTTTGGACATTAGCTAAAACATTACAAGCATTCCCATGCAGCAAAACTCTTTCTTGTATCAGTAGCAAAACAAGTTTTGCACTCTGGAAAGCCCCCCCCCCAAAAAAAAAATAATAATAATAATAATAATAAAAAAAAATAGAACGGGTAAACGTCACTTTACCTGAATTTATAAAAGACAATACTTGTTATCCTGGGAGCGTGTAAAATATTTTTCGAAATGCACTTTCACGTAATCTCCTTAACATTCAGACTGACGTATCTTTTTTCATATATCTTTTTCCATCTATAAATAACTTAGAAATGAATGATCAAGTTTGTTTTTATTGTAAACTTCATAAAGCATCATTTCGCTCATTTTTAAAGACCTCTATACCTGAACTTCTTCAGCCACGACTCAAAGACCGCAGCACTGCCAAGTTCTTGAAGTTTCAGAGTTTCCTTTGACCATCTAAGCCGGTGAAAGATGCGCCTTACGTTATTTTTAGACACTTTTTTGGTCGTTCACCTTGTTTGAAAATTATTTGATGCACTGACCAGTAATTTGACATTAATGGGCGTTCTCACCCATGTCCAAGGCGGTAAGTTACCGTTCACGCTTACCGTGGTCACCACCGCGTCATTTTCAACATAATGCGACGTTTGTGGTCCACAGTGTAAAGAGTCTTATTTTAAACACATTGTGAAATACATATTTGCTGGATTGTATTTTTTGTAACATCTCATATACGCTTGTCCAGAATAACCTGATAAACTTTAATATCAAAGTAAAAAATACAATAATCTAAAACAGAATTTCTTTCTTAAAAGGGGGAATATTCATCCATTCGCAGTACGTATTATATAAAGGGTATGCTTGCAGAGGAAATATAGAACAGAGTTATATATTTTGAGCATATTCACTGGTATTCAAAATATGCTACATACTGTATATAGCCGCATCAAAGGGAATGTATAAATATATACAGTCAAGGATGTACAGTACGACCATGCAAAGGAATAACTGAAAGATGATATGGTATTAGCAAGAGTAATGGTAACACTGACAAAATTTAATTCCTGTGCCACAGTGTGTGTGCTATAAAATATTATGAATGTTGTGCCGCCATTCTTAATTCTGAATTACAGCCCTTGGCAATTTATCTGCATCCATATTTAATGACGCTGTAGCAGGGTACAGAATGCCATCTACTTTATACAACCATACTTAACATTATCTACAGCATGATGATTAAAAATATGACACATTCATAGCGAAGTGTGGTTGTCATAAATTGCAGGCCGGGTTTGGATAAGCTGCGCATTGTGGTGCACAACTGTACTGTACATCTACGTTAAACATAACTGTTGGGAAAGGAATACTTACTAGAAAGTATCATTACAGCATTTACTAAGCTACAATTCTGAGGATGAGTTTTACACGGGTATCCAGTACAAAGAAGTTCAGACAATGAAAATAAACATTCTACGACATCCTGGGAGGAAAATACGATAAAGATAGTAACACGCTGCCGCAGTTATAAAAGACACTGCGGTTTTATCCGTAGAAGCCAGACAGTAACAAAACTTTATTTTCTTGCAGTAAGAGGGATTTCCTCTCCATGTGTGAAACTTACGTGTCTGATATTCTTTTCGGTGACTTTGCTCTGTCCGTTTTCTCTTCCGTTAATGAACACGACTCCCGACTGCGGTTGCAAAGTTCTCGCTCGGTGTCCGTGGATATGCCCTGCAGATTCGGCATCAACGTGACGGAACATAACCACGTTAGAGCCGTTTGATTGCTCATTTGCAACTCATTGTCGAAAGCAGATGTTTTGCTGGCGGGAACCTGATGTTATTCGAATTTAATTTCTGAAACGTTTTATCCGGATTACGTAACGATTTTTTCTCTCTGTGTTTCTTCTTTTATGAGTTTTATTTTCCGGATTTCCTTCTGTATTCTTTACTCTCTTATCTCCTCCTTTCGCCTTGAATCCTCCTATTCTAAGTTTTCTGTAGGTCTCAGTTTTGCGCGGGTGACTAACATAAAGAGAGATGAAAAGACAGACTGATGGAGATGGGGGAGACTTGAAAGGGAAGAAAGAACAGCAAAAGCAGAGGGGAGACAAAGCAAAAAGATAGCGATAAAGAACGAGGAAGAGAGGCAGAGACTGAAAGTGAAAGAGGGTAACGGACCTAGAGCAAATTCGAGAAATGTCCACCCGTTCATAACAAGAGCTTTCTTAAAAACAAAAGCGCATCGCAGCCGTTGCCTAGAAATAAAATGCGTTGCGTCCATAGTCTAGAAACAAAATCGCGTCTGTGCCCTACAAACAAAAGCGCATTCCATCCATGGCCTATAAACAAAAGCGCATTGTCTCTGTGGCCTATAAACAAAAGCGCAACGCTTCCGTGTCCTACAAACAAAAGCGCATCGCCTTCAAGACTTACAAAACAAAAGCGCAACGCCTCCGTGGCCTGCAAACAAATGCGCATCGCCTCCGTGGCCTACAAACAAAAGCGCATCACCTCCGTGTCCTACAAACAAAAGCGCAACGCCTCCGTGTCCTACAAACAAAAGCGCATCGCCTCCGTGGCCTACAAACAAAAGCGCAACGCCTCCGTGTCCTACAAACAAAAGCGCAACGCCTCCGTGTCCTACAAACAAAAGCGCATCGCCTCCGTGTCCCACAAACAAAAGCGCATCGCCTCCGTGGCCTACAAACAAAGGCGCATCGCCTCCGTGGCCCACAAACAAAAGCGCATCGCCTCCGTGTCCCACAAACAAAAGCGCAACGCCTCCGTGGCCTACAAACAAAAGCGCAACGCCTCCGTGTCCCACAAACAAAAGCGCAACGCCTCCGTGTCCCACAAACAAAAGCGTAACGCCTCCGTGTCCTACAAACAAAAGCACATCGCCTCCGTGGCCTACAAACAAAAGCGCAACGCCTCCGTGTCTTATAAACAAAAGCGCAACGCCTCCGTGGCCTACAAACAAAAGCGCAACGCCTCCGTGGCCTACAAACAAAAGCGCATCGCCTCCGTGTCCCACAAACAAAAGCGCATCGCCTCCGTGTCCTACAAACAAAAGCGCATCGCCTCCGTGGCCTACAAACAAAAGCGCAACGCCTCCGTGTCCTACAAACAAAAGCGCAACGCCTCCGTGTCTTATAAACAAAAGCGCATCGCCTCCGTGTCCTACAAACAAAAGCGCATCGCCTCCGTGTCCTACAAACAAAAGCGCAACGCCTCCGTGGCCTACAAACAAAAGCGCAACGCCTCCGTGGCCTACAAACAAAAGCGCAACGCCTCCGTGTCTTATAAACAAAAGCGCATCGCCTCCGTGTCCTACAAACAAAAGCGCATCGCCTCCGTGTCCCACAAACAAAAGCGCAACGCCTCCGTGTCCTACAAACAAAAGCGCAACGCCTCCGTGTCTTATAAACAAAAGCGCATCGCCTCCGTGTCCTACAAACAAAAGCGCATCGCCTCCGTGTCCTACAAACAAAAGCGCAACGCCTCCGTGGCCTACAAACAAAAGCGCAACGCCTCCGTGTCCGACAAACAAAAGCGCAACGCCTCCGTGTCTTATAAACAAAAGCGCATCGCCTCCGTGTCCTACAAACAAAAGCGCATCGCCTCCGTGTCCCACAAACAAAAGCGCATCGCCTCCGTGTCCTACAAACAAAAGCGCATCGCCTCCGTGCCATAGAAACAAAAGCGCATCGCCTCCGTGCCATAGAAACAAAAGCGCATCGCCTCCGTGCCATAGAAACAAAAGCGCATCGCCTCCGTGCCATAGAAACAAAAGCGCATCGCCTCCAAGGCTTACAAAACAAAAGCGCATCGCCTCCGTGCCATAGAAACAAAAGCGCATCGCCTCCAAGGCTTACAAAACAAAAGCGCATCGCCTCCGTGCCATAGAAACAAAAGCGCATCGCCTCCGTGGCCTACAAACAAAAGCGCAACGCCTCCGTGTCCTACAAACAAAAGCGCAACGCCTCCGTGTCCTATAAACAAAAGCGCAACGCCTCCGTGGCCTACAAACAAAAGCGCAACGCCTCCGTGTCTTATAAACAAAAGCGCAACGCCTCCGTGTCCTACAAACAAAAGCGCAACGCCTCCGTGTCCTACAAACAAAAGCACATCGCCTCCGTGGCCTACAAACAAAAGCGCAACGCCTCCGTGGCCTACAAACAAAAGCGCATCGCCTCCGTGGCCTACAAACAAAAGCGCATCGCCTCCGTGGCCTACAAACAAAAGCGCAACGCCTCCGTGTCCTACAAACAAAAGCGCATCGCCTCCGTGGCCTACAAACAAAAGCACATCGCCTCCGTGGCCTACAAACAAAAGCGCAACGCCTCCGTGGCCTACAAACAAAAGCGCATCGCCTCCGTGGCCTACAAACAAAAGCGCAACGCCTCCGTGTCCCACAAACAAAAGCGCAACGCCTCCGTGTCCTACAAACAAAAGCGCATCGCCTCCGTGGCCTACAAACAAAAGCACATCGCCTCCGTGGCCTACAAACAAAAGCGCAACGCCTCCGTGGCCTACAAACAAAAGCGCACGCCTCCGTGGCCTACAAACAAAAGCGCAACGCCTCCGTGTCCCACAAACAAAAGCGCAACGCCTCCGTGTCCTACAAACAAAAGCGCAACGCCTCCGTGGCCTACAAACAAAAGCGCATCGCCTCCGTGGCCTACAAACAAAAGCGCATCGCCTCCGTGGCCTACAAACAAAAGCGCAACGCCTCCGTGTCCCACAAACAAAAGCGCAACGCCTCCGTGTCCCACAAACAAAAGCGCAACGCCTCCGTGGCCTACAAACAAAAGCGCAACGCCTCCGTGTCCTACAAACAAAAGCGCAACGCCTCCGTGTCCTACAAACAAAAGCGCAACGCCTCCGTGTCCCACAAACAAAAGCGCAACGCCTCCGTGTCCTACAAACAAAAGCGCATCGCCTCCGTGTCCTACAAACAAAAGTGCATCGCCTCCGTGGCCTACAAACAAAAGCGCATCGCCTCCGTGGCCTACAAACAAAAGCGCATCGCCTCCGTGGCCTACAAACAAAAGCGCAACGCCTCCGTGGCCTATAAACAAAAGCGCATCGCCTCCGTGTCCTACAAACAAAAGCGCAACGCCTCCGTGTCCTACAAACAAAAGTGCAACGCCTCCATGGCCTGCAAACAAAAGCACATCGCCTACGTGGCCTGCAAACAAAAGCACATCGCCTCCGTGCCATAGAAACAAAAGCGCAATGCCTCCAAGACTTACAAAACAAAAGCGTAAACGCTCGTCCGCGCGCCGGCGTCTCAGTCACTCAAAGGCCGTGGTTGGTTGTTTTCTTTTGTCTCTGAAGCCTTTGAAGTCCCCCCCCCCCACCCCACCCCCACCCCTTAGGTTCGCAAGTAGAGAATTAATAAAAGGAATCGCGAGACCCTTTGAAGCGAGAAAAGCACTCTCGGCGGCTTATATTTTTAGAATTAAATCTACTAACGAAATCTTTTATTCCCCCGAGCGGATTAAGTTTCCGTCCAAATCAGATTTTTTTATGATAGAGCGGATCTCAGCATAAGAGGCACTGCATATGAGAATATTTGCACGCTATTGTTTATGTGCGCACACAGACACGCACGCACACACATATATATGTGTGTGTGTGTGTGTGTATGTGTAGATATGCATATAAATATATAGACACACACACACACACACACACACACACACACACACACACACGCACACACACACACACACACACACACACACACACACACACACACACACACACACACACACACACACACACACACACACACATATATATATATATATATATATATATATATATATATATATATATATATATATATATATATATATATATATATATATCGCTTAAACCCCTTATTGTTTTAAGACTCTTCTATCCTGTAAGTTTTAATATTTGAAACAAAGAGTACTTTTATCGTGAGTTATTGCGTTTCTAATATGATGGCTTCCAGGGATTTTCCTTGTTTACATTTAAGAGGTGAGTGTATAATAAAATCAGCTTACCGCAAATAACACCTTTGAATATTCATAAATACGGACATGCATATACACAGAAATAAATCTAAATCTGCCTATCTGTCAGATACCTATCAGACAGATATGTATTTATTTGTGTATATGCATGTCCGTATTTATGAATATTCATATTCTAAAATCCATATGTCTATCTGTCTGATAGGTATTCATTTATTTATATATCTATACGGTAGATATCCATGTCTAGACTGATAGACGCATTTATTTCTGTGTATATGCGCGGCTGTATGATGAATATGCCTTGGGCCGGGCCTCGCACAATTTTAATAAACCGGCCGATAATCAAGGTTTTTTAATATACCATAGTTTATTCATGTATTTTAGTATTCCACATATCAGTATTTTTTTGCCAATCAGTGTCAACCTTATTGCACAGCCTCCTTCCCAAAGACATGTACAAAAGATTGGAAAGCAAGGTAGAAGTCTGTGAGACCCGACGGTTGGCGAATAATGTGATATTTGAACAATAGATGGCGTTGTGTACGCGATGTGTTGTCTGTTTGTTTATTGTTGTGAAACGTCACTTATTTAGAAATGATAGGAAAGGGTTGTTGTTGTTTTTTGTATGTTTTATATATCCGGTTTTGTTTTAATTGTAGGCCTCCTTCCATTAATCATTGATGATGATTTGAAATAGAAAAAAAATGTTTTACATAAATGTTTGTATATCCTTGATTTAATGACAAATAAATCTTTGAAAAAAAAAAAAACATACTAAAGAATGGAATAATCATATAGTTCTATGTAAATTTCTATATATACG
Source organism: Penaeus vannamei (assembly GCF_042767895.1). Lineage (NCBI taxonomy): Eukaryota > Metazoa > Arthropoda > Malacostraca > Decapoda > Penaeidae > Penaeus > Penaeus vannamei. The sequence goes on along the minus strand of NC_091580.1, from coordinate 10,567,202 downwards.
AAATAAGTATTTGATGTATATATTTCAGATCGCTTATAGAAAAAAAAAACATTGGAAGGCTTCAATTGAAACGAAAGCTCTCAAACTAAAAGAAAAATTTAAAATCTATATAAATTTATAGCACCCATACCCCCCCCCACCCCAAGTTTCTCCTTTCATAGTTACATATATAAACAATAGATGGAGTTTTAGCTTTGCATTATTTTAACGGTGTGATACGTGCTTTCCCATCATTCATATACAGTCTTTGCTCCTTACAAAACATCTTTTTAGTTATCCGAAGTTTTTAAAAAATCATCCCTTTTATAGGGAGATTAAAGGCAATATGTAAATAAACATGTTTACCTTGAACCAATCGTTATTCAGAAAAGTGTAACATAAAAAGATATATAATCTTAGAGCCTATTAGAAAAGTAAAACAAAGATAAATGATAAAAATAGATTTACACGAAGGATCCCTCTTCCTTGTCCCGAGGCCCACCGACGCGA
>NC_091580.1:10546713-10551713 GCF_042767895.1 Penaeus vannamei | reverse complement strand
GTATGTGTGTGTGTGTGTGTGTGTGTGTGTGTGTGTGTGTGTGTGTGTGTGTGTGTGTGTGTGTGTGTGTATGTGTGTGAGTGAGTGTGTGTGTGTGTATGTACATATATATAGATAGATAGATAGAGAGAGAGAGAGAGAGACATATTTTTATCAATTATTCGTTTTCTTCTGGGTCACTTACCACTAACAGTAGGTCTATGGAGGAAAGGAAAGCGAAAATGAATCAATGTTGCAATACCTTTCAAGAAATGAGGAAAACAACAACCAACCTGCTCGTATTTTCACGACTTTTGGGTTGAAGAATTTTACTGGTTTATTCACTATTTCTGCTGATATAACCCTGACTCCAGTTGCACGCGGTTGCCTATTTCAGTTTAACAAGGGGCTTTCCATGTTAAATTATACAGCTATAAATGAAAGAGAAAACTGAAAAAATAATCGAATTTCTACCTGAAATCTGACCCCCAGTAGCACGCGGGGTCGGTTGACAAAGGGGTTTACAAGTTAAATGATACAGCTATGAATAAAAGAGAAAACTAAAAAAAACTTGAATTTCTACCTGAAGTCTGACCCCCAGTAGCACGCGGATGTTTATTTCGGTTGACAAAAGGGTTTACAAGTTAAATCATACAGCTATGAATAAAAGAGAAAACTAAAAAAATACTCGAATTTCTACCTGAAGTCTGTCTTTCTTCGGACCTTCAGCTCAGCCTGGAAGTCATCAGCGCCGTCCATCCAGAAGGTTATCGTCACGGTCATCGCGGTGTCGACTGCTTCGACCAAGGGGCTCTGGGCGACGACGGTACCTTTTCGGGGAATATGAAATGGCATTGCAGTGGTTAAGGTACTGTCACACTAGCACTTTTCCGTCGTTTCTTTTTGTCAATTTTTTTGAAGGGCGCAGTCACGTGGGTTGATAAAAACAATCGCGTCAGTCACGGGAAACGATGATATCATTGTACACCTTTTTTAATTCATTTTTTGTGCACCCGCCATCTCTGATATCCCAGAGGCAACGATTCTGAAGAATACTATTGATAGGAAATTCCTCAGAAAGGCATGTCCAGAGAGGAAAATTAGCATGAACCGTTATGATATCGAAAGCTGGAGAGGAATGGCGCGTATTGCTCGCACGGATGTAAACAATCTTACGAACACTTAAAACGAATTTTATTAATTTCAGTAAATAATGAATGTCATATTTACTAATTCTTTGTTTTATAGCATATATACTAAATTAATTCTTATATTCTTTGTTACAATCAATTATATTTAAGATAAATGCAAACATTCTCGAATATAGTTCTTGATTTGACTATGCCTGGCTGAAAGTTGACGGAAAGGTTTCCAAACGCAAACGATCATTATCGTCTGACAGAAAAATCGACAATTCGCTCAAAAATTGACAAAAAATAAAAATAAAACAAAAAAATTGACAGAAAAAGTGTTAATGTGACAGTACCTTTACCATGCACATCTAAGAAACAATGCGTTTCTTAGAGTAAAGTAATGATAATGATAATTATGAAAACTATAATACTGATGATCAGCATTGGATTATATATAGACCTAATCCTATCGTTACTGACTGCAGTAATCCACTCAAAATATATGATATATTGCATATTACGGATTGCTTATTGTCTATGTAACCGTTAGCAATATTATCAATTGTCTGATTACTAAGTGGAGAGCGATTTAATACTTGCCATTTGTATAAAAAACAATTTTTTTAAAGCGGTAATCATTTCTAAAATTCTAAAATGTTCCGTTTGGTTTGCTTAATGTTTCCCAGCTTGTTTCCCGAGTTAGGTTAGGATGGGCTAGGTTATGTATCCTTCCTATAGGCTTATGTTATTGCTAACCAACATTTACTGTATGCTGTATTCATAAGGTTGACTTAAATAAAGAAACTATCATTTCTATATAAGCTTAATATCACCACCAGTTTGATTTCTTCTTTTACAATTTTACAGTGAATATGGTTTAATGTCAAGTTACCTTTGCTCTCATTACTATTGTCTATCGTGATATATAAATGTAATGCTATAAAAATAATTATCAAATCTAGCTTCCTTACTGGGTTATAAAAATTTCCTGAAGTCATAGCTAAAGACCATTATATATCTATCTATCTATCTATCTATATACACACACACACACACACACACACACACATACACACACACACACACACACACACACACACACTTTATGTGAAACCGAAATGAGGTTCTAATATATTATGGAACAATTACGAATTAAGGAGCTCAGAATGACCTGAGCTTTCTGATCAGGTTAAAAGGGTGAAAATGGCATGATATCAACTCAATGATAAGAAGTAAACATACCTGCCAGGACCTCGTCAGGTTGGATTTCCAAAACCCACGGGCCATTAGGGGGATCGTTCACAGGGCGCCCGTTGCTGTCGAACTCCTTGTGGACCCACGTGGCTCCGTTCATGTGACTGAGGGTCCAGCCAGCAGCGCCGTCGTTGAAAGTGTAGACGAGAGGGCCGTCTGGGGTCTCTGTTGTGCTCGGCTGATTTGTTGGCTCTTCAGTTGGGGCATCTGTTTCTGGTTCTGTTGGGCCTTCAGTTGGACCTTCAGTCTCAGGTTCTGTCGGGCCTTCAGTTGGTCCTTCGGTTGGGCCTTCGGTTGGTCCTTCGGTTGGGCCTTCGGTTGGTCCTTCGGTTGGGCCTTCGGTTGGTCCTTCGGTTGGGCCTTCAGTTGGTCCTTCGGTTGGGCCTTCGGTTGGTCCTTCGGTTGGGCCTTCGGTAGGAGCATCAGTCTCTGGTTCTGTCGGGCCTTCAGTTGGTCCTTCGGTTGGGCCTTCAGTTGGTCCTTCGGTTGGGCCTTCAGTTGGTCCTTCGGTTGGGCCTTCAGTTGGTCCTTCGGTTGGGCCTTCGGTAGGAGCATCAGTCTCTGGTTCTGTTGGGCCATCGGTTGGTCCTTCAGTTGGTCCTTCAGTCTCTGGTTCTGTTGGGCCTTCGGTTGGGCCTTCGGTTGGTCCTTCGGTTGGGCCGTCAGTTGGTCCTTCAGTCTCAGGTTCTGTTGGGCCTTCGGTTGGGCCTTCAGTAGGAGCATCAGTCTCTGGTTCTGTTGGGCCATCAGTTGGTCCTTCAGTCTCTGGTTCTGTTGGTCCTTCAGTTGGTCCTTCGGTTGGGCCTTCGGTAGGAGCATCAGTCTCAGGTTCTGTTGGGCCTTCGGTTGGTCCTTCGGTTGGGCCTTCGGTAGGAGCATCAGTCTCAGGTTCTGTTGGGCCTTCGGTTGGTCCTTCGGTTGGGCCTTCGGTAGGAGCATCAGTCTCAGGTTCTGTTGGGCCTTCGGTTGGTCCCTCAGTTGGTCCTTCAGTTTCAGGTTCTGTTGGTGTTTCAGTCACCGCCTCTGTTGTGACTTCAGTTGGAGCTTCTGTCCCTGGTGTTGTTGGTTCCTCCGTCGGACTCACCGTTTGGTCGCCGTTTACATGAACAACAATCTGGTCCAAAGCACATCCAAGAAGATCTTCTCCAGGCACCGAATCATAGCCATTGAAACAAAATACCTCCACCTGGTGAAAGTAATGAGATGTAATTATTATTGTCATGCAGCTATTATGTAATATATTAAGGAAAATTATAAAGAATATGATATAGTTAAGTCTAAGGTGAATTAACCATTTTCTTTGGTCACGTTGAATACGTTTTCGTTCTTTTGCATTCAAAAATGCTTATATAATCTATTGGTGTAATTTGTGTAAATGTGAACGGTTTCATAATCATTTGCGATAAAGTAAAATTAGTTAATATGAAAGGCATTAGTAATTGCCATATTGGCGTAAACAAAGTCTACTTAATTTTGATTTGAACGTTTGCAGGTTGTCAGTGGATCATGGCGGCCTGGGTTGAAAGTAACATTTGTATATCATTTTATATTGCTTGAATTTACTCCAGTTTCACTTGTCGTACGTAACCAGTACTGCAGCAAAATAGTTGAAAGTCTCAGTGATATTTTCATAATACGTGTATGGCTATTGTTTTGACATTTATTTTATGAAATGGAATTTAAACATGATTACGTGTCTTGGCAAAGTCTAACAACATTATTGCGATTTTCATTACATCTTTATTCCTTTTATGTATACTTTTGTTTCATATTTTTATATTTGCATGATTTATATGGAGGTTGTGTGTTATATCTAATAGTATGACATTAAATCTATAATTGTTAGCATGTTTCTTGCGTTTACCTATCTACTGAAATTGTGCAATTTCTTAAAAATGATGTTAGACACGTTACCCATGGAAATACCAGTGGTGCTTTAGATCACACTCCTTTGGGTATACCCTATACTTAGCTGACCCAGAGGTCAACTCAGTATGAGGCTATTCATCTGAATATTTTTTATGAAATTAGCATTTTGTAGGAGATATTACTGGCAACATCAGAAGTAATTGATGTTAGCATTAAGATATTTTTTATTATGATTGTTATTATGAAGGTGGTAACAGATTGTTGGATTATAAGTAAGGTTATATATAAAGGTCTTTGTCGAAATTTTGTGCATGGGCTGGCCGTGAACCAAGAAATAAAAGTTTAAATTAGGTCTGTTCGAGTGCTTCTCTGTTTATATTGTTGTTATTGTTCTAATTATCAGCATTCCTGTTCTTTTTGTAGAATTTTGATATTATCACTTTGTGTGTGTGGATGGTATAGAGGTAGATCGATATGAATGTGTTTGTGTGTATACGTATATTCATGTATATTTGTGTGTGTGCTTGTCTGTATACATATAAATACATTTGCATAAATATGCATGTATACATTCGCCCAGTTATGTAAAATAAAGTTCAATAGTTTATCTATTTACCCGCATAGGCCTATATTTGAGGGGCGGAAGAGAGAGAAAAGGCAGCGTGATCGTGTTAGCAAGCAAATGACTCACCGACAGAGGATTCTCAGTGGGCGGTATGTCAGCGGAGACGGTGACCCAGTCCGTGCTGTTCGGGAGCGAGTACT
>NC_091580.1:10526713-10534213 GCF_042767895.1 Penaeus vannamei | reverse complement strand
CGACAAGAGTATTTGGAGAATCGCCTTCAAGGCCCTGATAATGCCAGTTTTACTATATGGTAGTGAAAACTGGACGTTATCCTGTGCCATGGAGTTTCATCTTGATGCCTTTTGTAATAGGTCCTTCCACCGGATCATGGGCTATTGCTGGCAGGACCACAGTTGCACCATGAGACAGGCACAGGACCTATTACTTGCACAATCCGTGATCGTCAACTAAGGCTACATGGAAACCTGGCTCACTTCCCACAGGATGATCCTGCCCACCAGGTTGTCTCTGTATGAGACAGCCCTGGGTGGAAGGAACTCATAGCTTGAGTAGATCGATCAAATCTGTGATGAGGAACTTGAGATGGGCAAGTCCCTGCTTGATGGCTCGCCATGCGGGATCCTTGTAGGTGGAAACAGCGATGTGCCCCGTCAGCATTAGCTCCCAATAATAATCACACACACACACACATACATACCCACGCACACACGCACATACATACCCACGCACACACACACATACATACCCATGCACACACACACATACATACCCACGCACACACACACATACATACACACGCACACACACATACATACCCACGCTCACACACTCACGCTCACACACACACACACACCGACACACACAAACACACGCACACACACACATAGATATACATATATCTATATACATATATATATATATATAGACACATACATGTACGTGTATGTGCGTGTATGCATGTATATATATATATATATATATATATATATACATATATATATTTATATATATATATATATAATGTATATGTATATATATATATGTGTCTGTATATATATGTATATATATATACATATATATTTATATTTATATATATATATATTTATATATATATATATATATATATATATATATTTATTATTATTTTTTTTTATATATATATATATATATATATATATATATATACATATACATTAGAAATGGAACAAATGTATATATTCCTTTTGTCTGACATTCCCGAATGCGAATCGAATATCATAATTCAATCCACATTCCTCAGTTCAAGTACCGGTTGTATACAATATCGTAATGTAGTAAATAAGTTGCATCGTTGCTCTACAATATTCATGGATATTTTTATTTCTATTTCTTTCATTTAATTGATTTTGAACATAATTATAAGAGTGTAGCCATAAGAACAATGACTGAAATCAAATCTACTCAGCTTTCAATGGTTCTCTTCCCTGCTTTCGGTCCACGACGGATGAGAGCGAGGAGGCCGAGAGCAGGGGCCCGCGAGGGGGGGGGGGGTGGTCTCCGCTTTGCTTTTACCCTTCTGTTGCGTAATTTGGACCTCTTTCTTTATTCTTAGGAATTAATGAAACTATTCGTTAATTCGAAAAACATCTCTAACACACACACACACACACACACACACACACACACACACACACACACACACACACACACACACACACACACACACACACACACATACAAATGCACATACAAATATATATATATATATATATATATATATATATATATATATATATATATATATATATATATATATACATATAATTTATCTATATATAAACGTAGTATAACCAATATTCATGGGGCGTAGCATATTGTACTTATTCTAGTGTACTAGGTACAGTAATTGCATGTTTACAACCACGCTCTATAATTTCTACCCAGCAGAATGTTTAGGTTCTACATTATTTTCAACTGCAGCACCAAAATATTTCTATATTACATTCTAATAACTATGGTATAGTAGTGTTTATTCCGGTAACTTCTACATTATCTGCATTTAGATTCCAAGCCTAATTTTTTTTTTATTATTACATCTACTGACATATAACTCTTACATGAGTTGCTGAGTATCAAGATTTCAATCGTTCTGTTGATCCAAACACATAATTTTTTATAAAGAAAGTTAGTTTCCACTTTCTGTGAGTTAGAAGTAGTAGAAGTTAATGTAGAGGGTTTCGTACAACAGCTGAATTTTTTTCCGGAATCCTTTAAGTACATGCTATTTTAAACTTGTGGGATCAAATGCCCTATATATAACACCGCAGCAGGAAAGTTTCTAGAACTACCTATTTCTTATGGTGAGGATTTATTACACCGCTGGCATGTATAGGGTCTCTGCTGAGTTTTGGGTCAATTCTACTTTTTGTGAATTTTGTTGTAATAGTACATGTTTATGGTTTTTGTGGGGAATGCTGCTTGATATCAGCTTTCAGAGATTTCATTATTGAATGCTTTGCTGCAGATGCCAGATTCATTGTGTAAGGGATGATTGTTGTATTGTTCTGTTTGCATTAGCTAGCTGCTTTGTTCTCAGATCGTGATTAATGTTCAACTATTGTAAAAACGTTTGTTTCCTGACGAAAGCGATCATTTGTTTTATTTCGAGATTCATTGTTCAAGAAGGTTTTCTAAGAATTTTCCAATCTCTGGAGCTATATTTGATAATGCTCTGGACTTTCGCTTATGTTCTGGTTATCTTTCTTGGTAATTACCTCCGCCAAGGAGGCTATGTTAGTTTGTTGGTTCGCACTATTACAGAATTATTAACAGAAAATTTCACCAGAGGTGTGTCTTAGTCCAATTTAGATGCCATTAATTTTTGGTGTGATCCGGGTTCTGGAGTTTTTAATTATTGTATGTTATCCTTATTGTCTTGGCAATAGGGGTAACTATTATCATTATAATTATAAGTAATGCGAGATTGGGAAAACATTTTTGCGCTTGAATTATCATTATCTGAGTGTTTCTAGTTTCCATGTGTTTCTTTTGCATATCTTTTTGCCTTATATCTTAGAAACTATAATTCTACTGCCTTCCTGAGGCTTCATATGTTTAACTTTTGCGCTTTTCTGGTTTCCTTTCGATTTTAGTAACACTTTGTTTTGAACTTTACAACATTCTGATTTGTATTTCGTTAAGGCATTTGCAAGGAAAACAACTGAAGTTCTCCTGTGACAGGTCCTAGCACTATGCAACAACTATCGATTGGCCAGTCTTATGACTCTCAAGATGTCTCCGGAAATTGGCGAAGAACAATTCGGTTTCTAGAAAGGATACGGTACAAAAAAACACTATTTTTATTACGTGAATGCTGAGTTAAAGAGCAATTGTAATGCAATAAGATTTGTATGCGATCTCCATTGATTATGAAAAAGCCTTTGCCAAACATCAAGAAATAGTATATCCTAAAGCTCTGAAAATTGACGGCAAAGACATCAGGCTTTTAACCAACCAGTGTTGGAATCAAGAATTGTCAGAGGATGTTCGCGGATAACGGCCTATATGTTTATGTATTTATATCCATGTCTACATAGAGCGATATAAAGAAATGCATATGTGTGTGTGTGTGTGTGTGTGTGTGTGTGTGTGTGTGTGTGTGTGTGTGTGTGTCTGTCTGTCTGTCTGTCTGTCTGTCTGTCTGTCTGTCTGTCTGTCTGTCTGTCTGTCTGTCTGTCTGTCTGTCAGTCTGTGCGTGCGTGTGCATGTGTGTTTCTGTCCGTGTGCACGTGTACCTTGGTCATGGCGATTTGCCAACTCAGGGTGCAGTCTGACCACGCCCTCTTCCGCCGCGATCGGTACATAGGTCACCGAATAGAGTGACCGGAAGGATGTACAGTGAACCCTCGTTTTTCGCGGAGGTTCCGTTCCAAACAGAACCCGTGATAGGCGAAATCCGTGAAGTAGTAACCTTTATTTTTTTTACAATTATTATACAATGAAATACTCTACAATACATTGAAACCAAAGAACAAAACTTTTTTACTGGCCAAAGCATTTGTTTAACAAATAAAAGTACAGTCTAAACGTTTTTTTACAAATAACTACTGTACTGTAAAATAATCATTTTAATCATCAATACGAACTGAAAGCTTCATGGGTTCTACAGAAAATTTGCAAACTTAAATTTGGCAAGCTGTTTTACGTACATGTAATTAAACCGTAACGTTATTGACACACAGGTAGAGAAGAATGAGTGAAGCAGAGAGAACGTGAAAGGTATAACCGCGTTATAGCGACGGCCAATCAGAATCCGCATATCCCGATTACAAGGAAATTAGATCAATAATGATGAAATGATTTTAATAGATAATGATGATTTTAATAATAATGGTGGTGGTGGTGATAATGATGATGATGATGATAATGATGATGATGATGATGATGATGATAATGATAATGATAATGATAATGATAATGATAATGATGATGATGACGATGGTAATGATTATGTGATAATAATAGTAATGATAATGAAAATAGTAATAATAATAATGATAACAATAATAATAATAATAATAAGGATAATAATAATAATAATGATAACAATAATAATAATAATAATAAGGATAACAATAATAATAATGATATCAATAAAAATAATAATAATGATAATAATAATGATAATAATAATAATAACAATAAAGATGATAATGATAATGATTACCGGCCTCCTCTCTCGCCAACAAGCGGCCTAATCCCACCCTGATCAGCGTCCCTCACCCTGCTTCCTCACGTCGCCCAATCCCATCGACATGACCTAATCTCCCTCTACTTCGGTGACCTTGCTCTCGCCAGTTCTCTTCTTCTTCTTCTCTTCCCATCTTCAATCCCTTTTCTCTGTCTCCTCAGAATTCATGATTGGGGATATTGAAGATTGTTAGTGTTAGAGATTAGCAGTTTCTTTAGTTTGTACTGTTTCTTTCTGTCATAATTTACATTTAAGGTGTGTGATTTTGTAAAAAACCTTTTTTATGAAATTATATATTTATCCATTTAATGTTTCGTTTCATACACACATATGCCACCAACATATATATAAATGTACATATATATATACATGTACATGTACACACGTAGATACATATACGTGTACACACGTTGATATATATGTGTACACACGTAGATATATATACGTGTATACATGTAAATACATATACGTGTACACACGTAGATGCATATATGTATGCACACGTAGATGCATATATGTATACATACGTAGATGCATATATGTGTACACACATAGATACATATATGTGTACATACGTGTGATACATATGTATCTACGTGTGTATACATATATGTATCTACATGTGTACACATATATGTATCTACGTGTGCACACATATATGTATCTACGTGTGCACACGTACATGTATCTACGTGTGTACACGTATATGTATCTACGTGTGTACACGTATATGTATCTACGTGTGTACACGTATATGTATCTACGTGTGTACACGTATATGTATCTACGTGTGTACACGTATATGTATCTACGTGTGTACACGTACATGTATATACATGAAAAGACGTATATACATATTCGTTTATACAGATTTATACATATATACATATGTGTATATAATATATATATACATATATATATATTCATATATATATATATATATATATATATATATATATATATATATATATATATATATATATATATATATATATATATATATATATATACATATATGTATATTATATATATATGTATATATTTATTTATTTCATTATACACAGATAGATACATAATATATATACACACAAACAAACAAATACATACATATATACACATGCATATACACAACCATACATATGCATATACACAGACATACATATGCATATACACACATAATTCTATTTGTTCACACATATATGCGCATGTACATACATAAGCCTATACTCCTATGTGAAACTGTCTGAGTCTATTCTCAAATGACTTAGGACTTCTGCGACCCTGTCTTACATTTGAGACAGAGTTGAGACAAAAGTTGAGAATATACTTTGCTTCAGCAAAGGCCATGTTCACATTTTATCGATTTGTTTTTGTTTTTGTTTTTCTTGTGTAATTATTGATTTGCGTGTGTTGTGCCAGCACAATAGAGCATTTCGTCAAAGAAAACTCATATTTGCAAACATTCTTATGTATTAATAAATGTGAAATAACTAAATAAGAGCCGACGAACGATGTAAACAAACGACGGACCTTTTTCCTCAGACACTTCAGAAATTGTCTCAAATTTAGTCTCAGAATTGTCTGAGACCTTTCGTGAATACGGGCCCAGATTTCTGAATTGCGTTGTTTTTATGTATATACCCCTCACCCAATGAGATAATAATGATAATATGAATAATAATGATAATAGTAATAATAAATAAGTAATAATAACAATGATGAGAAATATCAATAATAATGAGGTCAAAGTTCGCCTGACTGGATGTCACAGCGGTACACGAAGAGGAAGTTCTTGCTGTCAGAAGGCCATGAGGCATTCGGGGATGGATCCAGGTCGGCTCGGCGCTTCAGAAGCCAACGTACACTGTCCACGTTGCCCATACACCAACATGTGACCGAGACAGAGCAGTTATTTTTTGCTTTTTCTCTTTAATTTAAAAGCACAAGACCAAAGGACTCTGAATGACACTCGCAAAACATCTCCGAAGTCAATTAAGTTGGTAGTGTCTGTTGGGATTTCCTCGACGCCCTCCAGGAGGACCTTGTTGGTGGCCACCGAGTTGTGGGGTTGTCGCCCAGGGAGCCTTCTGAAGGGCGAGATTCAAAGGAAATTTACCCTAATGTCGGCTGTTTCGTCTAAGATTGTGTTGCGGTTATGCCCGTTTCTTGCTTATCCCAGTTATACGATTTTTTGTTGGATATAAGAATAGCCACGGCGGAAGAATACTCTGCAAGGACCATGATGCACCATGATAGCAAGTGGACCATGGGGAAGAGTAACATTTGCCAGCTGCTTAGTCGAGTCGAGTGCTTATCTTCTTACGTCATCTCCCTCATCTTGACATCACGTAAAATCCCCATGATGTATGCATGCTTCTTGCTGCTGTTATCTCTCTGTTAGTTTGTTAGAAATCATGAAAGAATACGAAGGCCTTACCTACGTGCTGTCATTGTGAATAAAGAAAGAACACGGACTCTCATACAGGGCCGGAATTGAATATAAATATTTACATAGTCAGACAGATGATTTAGCCTTGAAATGTAGGCCTAAGCTTACTCGCTGGCACCGCCATGCCACGGTGACAGTTCAGTAAAAGCGAAAAAGAAGACTCGCTGACGGTTACTTGCCTTAAACTAGGAAACTTTTTGGTACCGTTATTGAATTATCTCTCTCTTCCCTCTCTCTCTCTCTCTCTCTCTCCCTCTCTCTCCCTCTCTCTCTCTCTCTCTCTCTGTCTCTCTGTCTCTCTCTCTCTCTCTCTCTCTCTCTCTCTCTCTCTCTCTTATTTTTCTTTATTTATTGTTTCCACTTTCCTCTTTTTCTTCTTCTTGTTCTTATTTCTTTCTTTCCCCTACCTTTACTGATTTTGTAACTTCCTCCCATCTTTCTTCTTTGTCTTTCTTCTTTATTTTTTCCTTCTTATCTTTATTTCTCTTTCCTTTTCTTTTTTCTCATTTTCGTTTTGTCTTTTTTATAGATTGCTCTTCTTTTCCTTTCCTT
>NC_091580.1:10519213-10521713 GCF_042767895.1 Penaeus vannamei | reverse complement strand
GAGAGAGAGAGAAGGGGAAGGATAAGGCATAGCGAGAGAGAGAGAGACAGAGACAGAGAGAGAGAGAGAGAGAGAGAGAAAGAGAATGGGGTGAGAAGCAAGAGAGAGAGAGAGAGAGAGAAGCGGGTAGAGAAAGCATAGTGAGGAGGAGAAAGAGAGAGAGAGAGAGAAGGGGGTGGGGAGAGCCAAGTTAGAAAGAGAGAGAGAGAGAGAGAAGGGGGGTGAAAGCTAGTGAAAAAGAAAAGGAGAGAAGGGGAATGGAGAAAGCATAGAAAGAGAAACAGAGAGACAGAGAAAGGGAGAGAAGACCTCCCCCCCCCCCACCACCACCACACCTAAAAAAGAAGACCATTTCGGAAAAGTTCCTCCTCGAGATTCAGTCCGACTGTAATCGATATGAAATGGAGCAGCTTCAGCAAGGGCGGAGATAAACATCAGTATTGGCGTTTCCATTATTCGAATATCGCTCTCACGGATCGCTGATAATCCGCTATTCAGATTTCCTGCCAATTCCGCAAGAGATTACCAAATAATATCGCGTTGTTACGAGGCCAACTTGAAGGCGGGACATCATACGTTTGACCAAAGTGTATATAAAGACGCCTTTGCACTCCGATCGACACACCAACACGTAGGGTCGAGGAAGCCGAGTAACCGACCGAGGCGCTTCCCGAGTGTCGCCTTCGCTTCGTAGAGTAGCTGTGATAGACATTCAAATGAGAACCGGAGTGATTTTTCTTAATTATTGCAAGGTTTATCTATTACGACGCAAACCTTTCTTCTTTTTTGTTTTCCGTTTTTTTTTTATGATTGAGAGAGTGCAAATTTAATAGTCTCTAAATTTCAATCATTTTTCCCCGCCGCGTCAACAACATAGTTGGCGCAGAATTTACATATTTCATTTAAGTTTTAAAGTCCCTTGGTATGATATATGATTCAAAGCCTTACGGTTATAACATTGATTTACATTGGAAATATATTCACATCCTTTTAGACCTTAACTGACTCAATTAACTGAAGTCAAAGGCTATTTCCACCTATAATTTGAGTCAAAACGTGATGACGAGCTACAACCTATCTAGATTCAGCTCGATCCGAACGTCGGAAATGTTGTATTAATCCCTCTGACGTCACCGCCGCACCAAAGGTCATTTTACTGTTATATAAAAATACGCCCATGACAGCGATGGCAGTGCTCCATGAGGATAAAAATTATTCATAGTTAATTCTTACAGTATTCACTCTCTTTTCTTGTGTGTGTGTGTGTGTGTGTGTGTATGCATGTGTAGATGTGTATGTATGTATGTATGCATACATGCATGTATGTGTGTGTGTGTGTGTGTGTGTGTGTGTGTGTGTGTGTGTGTGTGCGTGTGTGTGTGTGTGTGTGTGTGTGTGTGTGTGTGTGTGTGTAGGTGTGTATGTATGTATGTAGGTGTATCTGTCTACATGTATAACATATGTATGAGTTAATATATGCATAAATATACACATATTCTGACACCTAAGTTATTTTAAACATGTAAAATGTAAAAAAAAATACATAACGGAACTAGAAAAAGAATAAAACAAGAATGGCAGTAGGCCCTAAAAGGAGCCAGGTTTGGCCCACAAATCATTTCACAAGTTTCAGATAAAGTATTATAAATCATGGAAGCTCTAAACAGTTTTATAAGAGAATCAATACATTGTGGTTACTTACGAACACACATACACAATGTGTGTGTGTGTGTGTTTATGAATATATATATATACTTATATGTGTGTGAGTGTGTGGGTATACATACATATATATACACACACATATCTATATATATGTGTGTGTGTGTGTGTGTGTGTGTGTGTGTGTGTGTGCATATATATATATATATATATATATATATATATATATATATATATATATATATATATATATATATATACATATATATATACATATATACATATATATATATATATATATATATATATATATATATATGAATATATATATATATATATATATATATATATATATATATATATATATATATATAGATATAGAGAGAGAGAGAGAGAGAGAGAGAGAGAGAAAATATATAGATATATGTATGTTTACATATGTATATATATATATATATATATATATATATATATATATATATATATATATATATATATATATATATATATATGTATATATATGTATATATATATATACATATATATATACATATATATATATATATACATATATATATATATATATATATATATATATATATATATATATATGATTTCCTATAGAGCTTGTTCACAGAACTCTTTAGATCAACCGCCAGGAATTCGCATAAACTTTTTCAGCTTCAAAAACCGACCCTTTTGACTTGGAAATTAGTGATCCCAACTTTTATTTCGTCTCATGACTTATTTAAGAATTTGATTTTGTATTTTCAGTTAACTTCACGAGACACTGTAACGTCATTTCGGGCCCACGTGCGCTTGTAGGGCAATGTCGGCT
>NC_091580.1:10484213-10489213 GCF_042767895.1 Penaeus vannamei | reverse complement strand
AGAGACAACAGCTCCCTGATGGACGCCAATGGGGATAGGGAAAGGTTCTAAGTCGTGCCGTCAGTAATGAAAAAATGGTTGACAAGAAAGCTTAAAGAGGTGGAAAACCAGTGCCAAGCTCTGTCGAAAGCTTTAGAAGTACCAAGAATGTGGCGTAAGTCTTCCCAAAGTCCTTAAGACAAGATACGAGTTAATAAGGCTAATCATTATTATCATTATGTTATTATTACTATTATTATTATTATTAGCATTGTATATAAATATATATATATATATATATATATATATATATATATATATATATATATATATATATACACAAAGATGTGTGTCCGTGTCTTTGTGTTTGTGTGTGTGTGTGTATGTATGTATGTATATATATATATATATATATATATATATATATATATATATATATATATATATATATTCCTACTAATAATAATGATAATGATTATAATGATAATAATAGTAATAACTAATAATAATAATAATAATGATAATATACAAAATGATCACAATAATATAGAAATATAAGTAACACTATTGAAGATGAGAATACTAACAATAGTAATATCAATAACAGCGATACCATTAATGACACGGATACAGTGGTCAAGATAGTGATCAAAACATTTTCATATTTTCTCGGAAACCTCATATACATAACAGCTAACGAAAAGAACAGGTGCATCGCATCTCTTCACACCTCAAGTAAGGAATGCTCAGTGCCTATAACGAACCAGCAGGAAAGAGATGGAGAGAGCAAGAAAGCAAAAGGATTCCTGAGAGAAGATGAAAGACAATGTAAATTGAGTACAGAGAGATAAGGTTTTTAACGATAAGCTATGGAATAATAGGATTAGGTCCCGACAGTTTTAACTGGCACACCCCGTGATGGGTGGACTGCATTTTTAAACAAAAATGTTTAGTACATAGTATTCTGTGAATATAATACTCATGTCTATAACGAAGCCTATAACAAGCTCATGAGACTCCGCAAATATAAAAAATGGAAACATGACAAAGCTTTATCCAAAGACAATATTATTACTTAAAATGCGTGTTATTTTATCTAAAATAGATCAATGAGAACTGGCGTAACTGACAATTTTAGAACAATTACGATTGCATTGGTGAGTGGAAAATGCATTTGTAGAAAGATCTTTTAGAGATTCCATTAAATTTATAAAAGCAACACATTACTTTGAGATGGGAAAGAAATGAATCACATATCACTCTGTAAATGTATTCCGTAAGATTTTCTCACTTGATTCATTGATTCCCGAGTGGCTTCCTCTTGGCATTTATGAATGACAAATTACCCAATTGCTTAATGGTTTGTTTACTTTGAAGACCTGTGAAAGATTTGGAATGCACGTTCAAGTCACACGGAGTGTTTTCTTAGTAGATAGTGTTAAGTAATACAATTCATTAAACTTATCTCGGGTCGATATCCATGTGATTCAGTAAATGTTACACTTTACAACAATATTCCATGTGTCCGCTACTTTCCATATCCTGATTTACCTATTTAATATATATATATATATATATATATATATATATATATATATATATATATACATATATATATGTACATATATATATATATATATATATATATATATATATATATATGTATATATATGTATATGTATATATATATATATATATATATATATATATATATATATATATGTATGTATGTATGTATGTATAAACATATGTGTATATATATATATATATATATATATATATATATATATGTATGTATGTATGTATGTATGTATAAATATATGTATATATATATATATGTATGTATGTATGTATGTATGTATGTATGTATAAATATATGTATATATATATATACATATATAAATGTATATATATGTATATATATATAAATATATATATATATATATATATATATATATATATATATATATATATTAATGTGTGTATTTGTGGTTTTATTTACTGTGTGTTGACGTTGAATTTAGCACTCTTTGAATATCATTTGTAATTTATTTGGAATAATTGCAGTTTAAAGCAAATATGATAAAGTTAAACATGTAATTGTGTTGTGTATCTGCTCCATCCACCTGACTTTCGATCACTGCCAACAATCTATTGGGCACCAAGTCAATATGGTTCAAAATCAGGTTGGCCTTGTTTCTGAGTTCCCACTGTTGGTCACACTGTGGCTCCTAATAGTTGACGATGTTGGCCAAAATATTTTCATTCGAATTCATATCCTTTGCTAGGCAGCTCAAGCAAGTGTATGCCGTTTCGTGCACACAACTAGCGCACCACCCGGTCGTGTCCACAAGGCGGTGGTCTGATAAAGACTGGGTTTCCTGGAAAGGGAAATTTAGGTATATATTTTCTGAAGTGAATCTTCCCTCGATCCTGATGAGATCCCCAAAGCCGTGGAAGAACATCCAGCCCAAATATTTACGGACACATGTCCACAGCGGCCCTCATGTCATATAAGCTTACACTCATATCTAAGGGTTATAAAAGGTGAATTTTTGAAATGCATGAAAGGCACCCATAAGGCCTCTAAATCGTTTAGAATGTGCTTTCATTCGATTTTATATACAAGTGTATCGTTTTACCTTCTCAAATGTACTTTCCCGTAAATCACGCTGCTAAACGTTTGTTCTTCGGTGAAATTGGACTGCCTCCACGATTCCGAAATCTCTCCATGCTGCCGAGCGAAGTCCTGTCATCCGGCGGGACTCGACGTCACTCTTTCAAATAAACCGCCTATGAGCTACTGCGGTCGCATTCAGCTGGAGCGTTTCACTTATCTTTGCGGCGATAGCTAACTAATTTTCTCGCCCAATGGCCTCGTCCTCCTCCCAAGAAATCAGACACGGTCGCGGTCTTCTAGCTGTAGGAAGAAAGACGAGTAATTGTCATGAATAATATTACTTTAGAGTTTGTTTTCTAAGCTTATGTAACAGGTTAGCGTACATTAACATGTAATTAATGCCGTTTTTTGCAAATATAGTTATACTGATATACATAATTTCAATCTTATATTTCGTTATATTTATCTACTTTTGTTTGTCTGCCCGCCCCCCCCCCCTTCGGATACTCATCTTAATATAAATGTGCATAAACTGACGGTCTGACTATTTTAATGTAGCGTACTTGAAGAATAATAATAGAAATAATTATAATGAAAATGGTAATAATACCAGTAATGGTAATAATGATAATGATGCTGTTGATGATAAAGATAATATCAATTATAAAATAATACTATTAATTACGATCAAAATAATGATGATAATAAAAGTAAAAGTAATCATAATGATCAATATAACAATGATAATGATATAAATTATAATAATGATAATATTACTAATTACAATAATAATAATAATAATAATAATTAGAAGCAGTTACAGAGCGCATACCTCCGCATTTTATCGTATCACTGATGCGATAATGAGAATTCACACTTGAAGAATTACATTTAAATCACTCCGATCTCAAGGACATTGGTGACGTCCGTGCTAAAAAAAAAAAAAAAAAATCTATCATTATTGATGTTATTATCCTTATTATTATCAGCATTATCATTATTAACAGTAGCAGTATCATCATTGCTATTTTTGCTGTTGCTGTTGGTATTATTATCATTATTATTGTTATTGCTAATGTTATTATTATAAACATTATGATTATTGTTATCATTATCATTATTATGATTATTATTGTTTTGTTTTTATTGTCATAATCATTATTATTGTTAATACTAATATAATCGTTGTTATTGTTATCACAATCATTATTTCTATCATTATTCTCAATATATTTCTGTCATTATCATTACAATTATCATTATCATTATCATTACCTCCGCCATCATTATGCTTTTGGTAGTGGGTCAGCGGTATTACTAAAAAGGTTATGAACAAATATTTATAAATTTATTACCAGAGGTGTGTCTTAGCCAACTTAGATGCCATTAACTTTGATCTGGATCCAGGATTTTTTCAAGGATTCATTAGCATTGGGAGATGGGAAATATGGACGTCACTCGTGTACTTGAGGAAGAGGTGATTTTAGTATAATTCTTCTTGTGAATATTTTTATTGTATCAGTGACCCTATTGCTTTGAGCGGAGGTATGCGCTCTCTGATTGCTTCTGGTTGTAATAATTATTATCAGTGTCATTATTATCATCATTATTTTCATTGTTGTTAGGATTATAGTTGTTATCAAAGATATCATTATTACTATTATTATCATCACATCATCATTAGTAATATCGTTATTTTTAATTATTTTATTGCTATCCTCACCACCACCACCATGGCCAGTCCACCCCTAGATTTTTTTTCACAAGCGTCTGCAACTTTTCACGGAATCCGCAAACAAATACGAAATAATCACGGAACGGTAAACCAATAAACCGCGCCAGAAAGATCCTCGCCTTTATGCAACGAAAATTATCAGTGATTACTTATCAATTTGCATGATTTGAGAGCCTCGTTCGACAGAAGTAATGTTAAGGTCATGGTAATAATAACACACCATAATACACGCAATAAATACAAGCACGCTCACCATATATTTTACAATGTACACTATCTTATCAGCAAAGTGTAATTTTTCCTTATCGGAATGGGTCGCACGGGGCTCCCTTGCTCGGGTTTCTCTCCCCATACACGCAGCGGCGGTGACTGCGCTCCTAGTTATCTACTGAGCTGCAAAGTGTTGGTTTCTTGTGCGAAGAATACTGATCGGCTAATCGCATATGCACTTCTGAACCGAATTGATGACCGGCAACTGTCGAAAATGGCCATTAATTCTTCCGTCTCTCGCAAGATTGTAGCTTTACGTAAGTATGATTGGATACATAGTGTGGCAGCCTGTAAAAGCTTTCGGTACCCACTCTGCCACATGTTCATAGGTAGACATTTATTATGAACTCTCTACCATGGCAGTACTCGAGGTAATAACCGATAGATCTTAATTTT
>NC_091580.1:10469213-10479213 GCF_042767895.1 Penaeus vannamei | reverse complement strand
GAGGCTCCTGGGATTGCTTTTCCCTGCGAGAATTTAGTTTTTTTCCAGAAGGAACTTTTTCGATAATTCTTTTCAACATTAGTAAGATGCGCCAACACAGGAAATAGTGGGTGAAAATAGTTAAAATGATTATTTATAACAACTTAGCGTGGCCATTACAGTCACAGAACTTTCGCGGTCGAACTGCAGATTTGCAATTAACTGCGTGGCATAGTTGGTGCTTCCCACACCCCGCCCCTGCAGGACACACATCTAGGGAAACGGACGAGGGCGGTGCATATGTTCGGATTAGATATAACAAGCCTCTATACTTCGAAAGATTCAGAGCCTGGACCTCGTGCAATGATTTACATGATTTGCAAAGGAACAACTCGGACACGCCAAAGCCTCAGGTGTTCGGATATTAATGAGCGCTTCCTTAATAGGATTGCTTCGATGATAAATCAGCACACATGTCGCACGAGCCACAAATCATATCAATTTATTCACTGCTTACTATCAGAAATCTTAAACCTAACCAGCCCTATGTATCAGGTATTTCACTACGCACTTTTCACATTTCATATACATAATTTTATCTTGCAATCTTCACTAATTGCAAGCATTACTTCACGGCAACTGGTGCGAAGGCGGCGGTAGCGCCCAGAAGTCGGCGTTGCTTGGGGCTAGTCATCAGTGTTTGCCTTTGCACCATCCCATGCCATTCTTCCCGATGTTGCACCAAAAGCAGTTTTGCAAAATCTAGAAAAGCAAGTGCCGTTGTGGTTACTGCGTCTCTCTATCGCCGATTCGCGTCCCTCGCGGCAACTTCGGTCCTGACCCGTTTTGTTGAAGTTCAGAGCCATCTTTTCCGGTGGCAATTAGGGTGTCGCGCGACAGCAAAAGCGGTCTCGTGATCGGAGGCGAGACACACTTCTGTCAATGGCCGCGGTTGACGGCTAGCTGTTTTACTGTCCAGGTTATATTTTCGACTGGTTCACAGTATTTTACAATATGATATCCTAAATAGCTTTTGATGTCTTATGTTCGGTTGTGCTGTGTTATAGATATCCAATATAAGTACGGACATGCATAAAGATAACCTAGGTAGGAGTGCATCTGGCAACTTTATATTTACCATCTGCCCGATTCCTGTCGCGTTAGTCGTAAACTGCTCTTTATCCAATGTGAGGGATGTGACATCGGCTGTGTGTTTCCTGCCAGATGAGAGCCTGGGCGCCATCGACGTGGGCGTGGAGGAGGGGCGCAACATGCTGTGGGGCAAGACAAAGGCTGCCTACAAGTACGCGTACGATCACCACCTCCAGGAGTACGACTGGTTCCTCAAGGCTGACGACGATACGTAAGTAAAGGGCGACCTTTTATGTCCTCAACGATACTGACGGCTTGTTTGGTCGTTATGCGGCCGGAGCGGTTTGCATCAGTCATGCTTCTTGGCCAAGGCATGGCAACGTTAATCCAAGGGTGCAGGCATGGATGGTGCTCTAGGCATGGCAACGTTAATCCAAGGGTGCAGGCATGGATGGTGCTCTAGGCATGGCAACGTTAATCCAAGGGTGCAGGCATGGATGGTGCTCTAGGCATGGCAACGTTAATCCAAGGGTGCAGGCATGGATGGTGCTCTAGGCATGGCAACGTTAATCCAAGGGTGCAGGCATGGATGGTGCTCTAGGCATGGCAACGTTAATCCAAGGGTGCAGGCATGGATGGTGCTCTAGGCATGGCAACGTTAATCCAAGGATGCAGGCATGGGTGGTACTCTAGGCATGGCAACGTTAATCCAAGGGTGCAGGCATGGATGGTACTCTAGGCATGGCAACGTTAATCCAAGGGTGCAGGCATGGATGGTGCTCTAGGCATGGCAACGTTAATCCAAGGATGCAGGCATGGATGGTACTCTAGGCATGGCAACGTTAATCCAAGGGTGCAGGCATGGATGGTACTCTAGGCATGGCAACGTTAATCCAAGGGTGCAGGCATGGATGGTGCTCTAGGCATGGCAACGTTAATCCAAGGGTGCAGGCATGGATGGTACTCTAGGCATGGCAACGTTAATCCAAGGGTGCAGGCATGGATGGTACTCTAGGCATGGCAACGTTAATCCAAGGGTGCAGGCATGGATGGTACTCTAGGCATGGCAACGTTAATCCAAGGGTGCAGGCATGGAGGGTGCTCTAGGCATGGCAACGTTAATCCAATGGTACAGGCATGGATGGTGCTCTAGGCATGGCAACGTTAATCCAATGGTGCAGGCATGGATGGTGCTCTAGGCATGGCAACGTTAATCCAATGGTGCAGGCATGGATGGTGCTCTAGGCATGGCAACGTTAATCCAATGGTGCAGGCATGGATGGTGCTCTAGGCATGGCAACGTTAATCCAATGGTGCAGGCATGGATGGTGCTCTAGGCATGGCAACGTTAATCCAATGGTGCAGGCATGGATGGTGCTCTAGGCATGGCAACGTTAATCCAATGGTGCAGGCATGGATGGTGCTCTAGGCAAATAATACGATTATGGTTTATGGTTGAAATATCGATATCAAGGGGGGGGGGTTTAAGACCAGGGCCGGTATCCACGAAAGTTCTGACAATTCTGAGACTAAAATTTGAGACAATCAGAAGTGTCTGGGGATATAATAGGTCGGTCGTTTGTTTACATCTATGGTCTGCGCGTATTTAGTAATTACATATTCATTACTACATAAAAAGGTTTGCAATGTTTTCTTTGGCGAAATACTCTATTGTGCTGGCACAACATACACACCATTACATTAAAAAAAAAAAAAAAAAAAAAAATATCGATAAAAATGTGTATGACCTTTGCTGAAGCAAAGCATATTCTCAACTTTTGTCTCAACTCTGTCTCAAACGTAAGACAGGACCACAAGAGTCTCGTCATTTGAGAATAGACAGGCAGTTTCACATTAGATTAAACGCCTATGTATTTATATGCGTATATGTGTGTGAATATATAGATTTTTGTGTGGATTCATATGTATGTATATGTGTATATATGTATGCATTTGTTTGTGTGTCGATGCGGGTTTGCGTGTGTATGAATATATACATACACACACACACATACACACACACGCACACACACACACGCACACACACACACAGACACACGCGCACACACACACACACACACACACACACACACACACACACACACACACACACACACACACATATATATATATATATATATATATATATATATATATATATATATATATTATTTACTTATGTATGTATAATACACACACACACACGCGCCAACACACACGCCAACACACACACATGCATATATACACACATAATTATGCATACACACATAAATCTATATATCCACACATATACTCATATAAATACATAGGCCTATAATCCAATGTGAAACTGTCTGTCTATTCTCAAATGACATTACATTAGAGACAGTCGAGTTGAGACAAAAGTTGAGAATATGCTTTTGCTTCTGCAAAGAGCCATCTTCACATTTATATTTTCAGAGTTTCAAGAATATATATGTATGCATACACATACACATACACACACACACACACACACACACACACACACACACACACACACACACACACACACACACACACAGAAACATATATATATATATATATATATATATATATATATATATATATATATATATATATATATATATATAATATATATTTATATATATATATATATATATATATATATATATGTGTGTGTGTGTGTGTGTGTGTGTGTGTGTGTGTGTGTGTGTGTATGTATATGTATGTATGCATATATTTGTTTATATGTGTGTTTATATATACATACATACATAAATATATATATATATATATATATATATATATATATATATACACATGTCTGTTTATGTATGTGTCTATATGTATACACACACACACACACACACACACACACACACACATATATATATATATATATATATATATATATATATATATATATGTATACATATATATATATATATCTAAATATATGTATGTATATATATATATTTATATATATTTATATATATATATATACGTTTATATATATAATATATATATATATACATATTATATACAAACATGTATATATGTATACATGTGTATAAACGAATATGCATGTACGTATATACACATATATGTATTTACATGTATACACGTATATACATATACATGTACACTTGTATATACATATACGAGTACACACGTATAAACCATATTTCTCTTTTTGTTATTCGCCAAAGAAAACAAGTGTTTGCAGACATTTTTATGTAATACAGAAAAAGAGTAATATAAAAAGACAGGGTTTTATTTTGAATTCATATAATTTTCTCAGAATCGGAAAATAAGAACACACATAGAAAGGGAGATCTTGATCCATAACTTTTCGTCAGCTAACGTACACTTTTAGAGGGGGGCGAGGGTGCTCAAAAGTCCACGCTCTGTAGACTTGTGATAATGAAGAAAATTATGGATGACTCCTAACCAGAGGAGGCAACGGGAAACCACTCTGGCCATCATTTCCCTAGCCAATTAAAGTAGTTTCTAAGACAACGTAAACCTATTGTAAAAACAAAATATATAAAACAAATTGGCATGCAATATCTGCAATTATTGGGCATTAATAGGAAGGTAGGTATTGTGTCGTTGAAGGAGGGGCTTCTCCATCGAAATAGACGCATTTCAAAGAGGTGTGAAAGGTTAGAATACAGAAAATAGCTTGGGTAGAGTAATTGGGTGTCCAGTGGATTACCCTAACAAGCACCAGTTACGTTTTGACCAGAATTACTTGTTTGTCTTTTCGCGAAGCTTTCTCTTTTCAGTGGAGCAGAACCTTTACTATTCACTTTGAGATGAAAGGGAGTGAGTGAGAGAGAGGCAGACAGACAGAGGGAGAGAGAGAGAAGGGGTAGGGGAGAGACAGACAGACAGAGGGAGAGAGAAAAGGGAAGGAATAGATCAGGTCATGGGAATACTGATCGGTTTATGAGGAAAGGAAACGGCCATGAGGATATAAATAGGTCCACGAGGAGAAGACCCTCATTCACTTAATCAATCAATCAATCAACTACTCACTCATTCACTGACACACTCGCTCACACGTTCGCTCGCTGACTCATTCATTGGGAGAGACAGACAGACAGAGAGAGAGGGAGTGAGAGAGAAAGAGAGGGAGGGAGAGGGGGAGACAAACAGAGAGAGAGAGAAGGTGGGCGCGGGAGAAAGAGATTAAATAAGCCAGTCAATAGACATACAAACAGGCATTCAAACAGGATAAGCATGTATTTGCATAGGTGTGGTCGAAAGAACAAAATTATCAGCGCGTATCCCTCTTGCGCATTCACTGGTCTGCGCGGGCGTTCCCCAGCGGCTTACACGTGGCTGACAAATGGCGATTCCCTCAACACCTGCAACGCCACCGCAGCTGCATGGCTGTCGGCACCTGTGTATCAGGTCGAACAGGATTTCACGTTTGCGATGATTTAAATTGGCTTTCCAATTTTTCTGATAAAGCAAAAAAAAAAAAAAAAAATCCTTTTTATTTTCTTGATCCGTTTTTTTTTTTTTTTTTTTTTTTTTTTTTTTTTTTTTTTTTTTTTTTTTTTTTTTTTTTTTTAGACGTGGAATTTGTGTTACGGGAAATATCAGTGTTAATGCCCAAACTTCTCCCGGGGCAATATAATTATCCCACTTGTAATCCTTTCCTCTCTGGGGAATACCGTAGAAAAAATAATGAAATCAAATAAAAATAAAAGTTTTAGCGGAGAACATTTCAGTTTCAGTTCAAATTCCCCTCACCCTTCTTCCACCCCTCATTCGAGCTCTCCTCCCTTGAGCTCCCTTCATTCGAGCTTCCCTCATTCGAGCTCCCCTCCCTTGAGCTCCCCTCCCTTGAGCTCCCCTCATTCGAGCTTGCTCCCCTCATTCGAGCTCCCCTCACTTGAGCTCCCTTCACTCGAGCTCCCTTCATTCGAGCTCCCCTCCCTTGAGCTCCCTTCACTCGAGCTTCCCTCATTCGAGCTCCCCTCCCTTGAGCTCCCCTCATTCGAGCTCCCCTCCCTTGAGCTCCCCTCATTCGAGCTTCCCTCATTCGAGCTCCCCTCCCTTGAGCTCCCTTCATTCGAGCTCCCCTCCCTTGAGCTCCCTTCACTCGAGCTCCCTTCATTCGAGCTCCCCTCCCTTGAGCTCCCTTCATTCGAGCTTCCCTCATTCGCGCTCCCCTCCCTTGAGCTCCTCTCATTCGCGCTCCCCTCCCTTGAGCTCCCTTCATTCGAGCTCCCCTCCCTTGAGCTCCCCTCATTCGAGCTCCCCTCCCTTGAGCTCCCTTCATTCGAGCTCCCCTCCCTTGAGCTCCCTTCATTCGAGCTTCCCTCATTCGCGTTCCCTTCCCTTGAGCTCCCTTCATTCGAGCTCCCCTCATTCGCGCTCCCCTCCCTTGAGCTCCCCTCATTCGCGTTCCCCTCCCTTGAGCTCCCCTCATTCGAGCTCCTCTCATTCGAGCTCCCTTCATTCGAGCTTCCCTCATTCGCGTTCCCCTCCCTTGAGCTCCCTTCATTCGAGCTCCCCTCCCTTGAGCTCCCTTCATTCGAGCTCCCCTCCCTTGAGCTCCCCTCATTCGCGTTCCCCTCCCTTGAGCTCCCCTCCCTTGAGCTCCCTTCATTCGAGCTCCCCTCCCTTGAGCTCCCCTCATTCGCGCTCCCCTCCCTTGAGCTTCTCTTCCCCGCAGGTATATCATCGTGGAGAACCTGCGCTACATGCTGAGCTCGTATGACCCGAACTACCCCATTTACTTCGGCTCCCGCTTCAAGCCCTTCACCAAGCAGGGTTACATGAGTGGAGGTCAGTGAACTTTATGACGCTCTGCCATTTGGACAAAGACTGTGTGAGGAAGGTCTTGTAAGGATTCTTATCTGCATCAGTAGACCAGTCTTTCTCTCCCTCTCTCTCTCTCTCCTTCCCTCTTATTTCTCTTTCTCTCTATCTCCAATATACAACGTGGGCCTCATGCTCACAGCAGTATTTACCTACGCTTCAGTCTCCAGTCCTTCCCTCCGCATGCCCTTAGCTCGCCTGTTCCCCTTACTTCTCCTCATCCTGCAGGTGGAGGTTACGTGCTGAGTCGGGAGGCGACGAGGAAGTTCGTGGAGGAAGCTCTCACGGACGAGAAAAAGTGCAAGAGCAGCCCTCACGGTGCGGAGGACGCGGAGATAGGCAAGTATCTGCAGTCTGCATTGCATGTTATATGTAGCATTCATCGAATACATGGTGCTGCGCTGTCCTATACAGTTGTATAATTCTGTGTACTGCCATGGGTTGTACAATATAGTAACATATAATCCTTAGTGATCTTTTGACAATGATATGTTTCTATATAGTACAACCCATGACAGTACAACTCTGTATAGCACAGTGCAGCACCATGTATTCAATGAATGCTACACTGTTTCTACATCAGAATCTGAAAATTTGAATATAAACTTGCATCTGAATTGTATCTACCCCATAAATCTGAGTATTTCGAAAATACACCTGTATCTGGATTTCATTGCACCCACACCTGACTGATTGTAGATGCGTTCGCACGGGTGAACAGGTGTTTCATACGTATAGCCAAGCTTTTGTTTAACTGTTCATATTTTTGCTATCGGAGATGAGTGACTGGCTTTGTTAGCTTAGTCACTATGCCCATACTTTATAGAAACCCGATCAGGTGACCTGCTGTGCCCTTTGAAGGGAAGAGGTGAAGGAGAAGGGTAGGTTCCGAGGGGCACCCTTAGTGCTCGCTCGTCCGTTCGTGGCAGAGGATCATTCACCTGGCCAACTATTTTCGATTCTCCTGTGCACTAAAAATGAACGTGAAATCATGTAAGCTCTTGTGGACCAGCCTGACGTTACAGTTTAGCAATCTTCACAAAAGCTTTCCCGTGGGCCTTCAGCAGTGCTTCGCTACATTCATCCTGTTGTATTTGCCAGTGCCACTATACTAACTTTCCGCTTCTATGCAAACCTTTCCATAATTTTCTAGAATTAACCAACTAATATGTTAAGATAACTAACTATAATTTCCCATAGCTTTCCTAAGCAAACCATCTACAACTCTGCACAACTAACGAGCCATAACTCCATAACTCCTCCTTCCTAACGCGGCAGGGAAGTGTCTGGACAAGATCGGCGTGATGGCGGGCGACTCGCGCGACAGCCTCGGGCGCGGCCGCTTCTTCCCCTTCACGCCGGGGACGCACCTCATGGGCGGCATACCCGGCTGGTACAAAACCTACGCTTACTATAGTCCCTATGTTGTAGGTATCCGGGCACTTCGCTTGCAAGGTGTCGAAACCTGTGTGCTTATTGATTTATTAATCTACATATGGTTTTATTTGTATAAAATATCATAATTTACTATCATACACAGTCGTAAAGCAAAATATTTGTCAATAACGTAAAATAACATTGCAAAAGGAGACATGCTAATAGTTTTCGATCCTCTTCAGAGCTGTCAGCGAAATCAAAGTTGACTTTATACTTGCATAGGCAATACCTGTTCATATGTATTGCAGAAATGTTGAAGAAATGTTAACTCAGTTGTCGGATCTCTTCACTTACAATGACTCTTGATTACATTTGTATATCTATCTTTTGGAATCAGTCGACTAAGAGAAAGAGTATAACGAGAAGTTAGTAAGTCGTTATTTGATACATTTAGAAGCAATTCTCTTGGAGTCTTTCCCCATAAGACGTCTACCCATTCAGCCATCGACTAACCACCTTAAAACAGAAACCCAATAAATAAGGTCATTAATTGATTCATTTGTTTCGGGCAGGGACTCGACTGCTGTTCCGACACCGCCATATCCTTCCACTATGTCAACACTGCCAGGATGTACGAACTGGAATATATGTTGTACCACGTGAGGCCGTTCGGGATCCAGCACAAGGACCCTTTCCCGGCGCCTCTCCCCCCCGACACCGCCAGCATACCCCGTCCGGTGAGTTCTGTTGGGGATGTTCTCATCTATCTCACAAACATCTATCTCATCAGTTCATATCTCACCTTAATCATAAGATAAGCGTTTCGTTATCTCCCATCCTCGTTCGCCAAAGTAGGGATCACGAAGTCTTGGATAAACCCGTTTTTTGTTTACTAGGTTTATAGAGAGAGTCTCATCTATGTCTCCTCTTTATTGTTGCTAAGCCATGCGGGGTTACATACATCGCCGCTAGGGCATACATTTGACCGGTCATAGAAAACGGATTGCGCGTCGTTACATGGGTGGCACAAACATAATGAATGTTAGTCAATTTATACACAGGAACTTTATTGAGTTAATAACATATAACGTTTAGTGTGTTAATACATAACACTTCCTTCCCCCTTATGGAAGATAATGCATTTACTGAGAATCATAAAAGTACACTAAAATAAGTACATAATTTATACACAGGAGTTAACGATATCTATCATTTAGTGTATGTTGATACATAACAGGTTACACTCCCTAGAGGCTCTCCCGCTTTCGCCTCCGGGACACTCAGACACAGTCATTAGGTGTGCTCTAGGAAATTGACGAGCCGGCTTGACATCCTTTCATGACTTCCTTCGCCAGATCCTGGAGCAGGCCGGCCGCCTCGAGCCCAAAGAGTAGGACAACAGGCCTGAAGAGCACGTCGAGCAGCCAAGGAGCACGAAATGGACAAGGCGGAGCAGCTGAAGAGGAAGGGGAAGCGGAGGGAGATCACTGTATAGATAAATAAGGAAAATTAGTGTAGTCGTGATAAATATCTATGTATAGTTTGCATATCTGTAAAGTATTCTATTATCCATGTACAATGAATGAAAGATTTTAAGTACCTTCTGATCTCATTATGTTCCTGCAAGTGTTGAAATAACTATCATTGTTCCTGCATGTGCTGAAATAACTATCATAGTTGTATTGGTCACTGAACAAGAATCTGTTGATAACAAATTATCCTTTTTGTATAC
>NC_091580.1:10434213-10436713 GCF_042767895.1 Penaeus vannamei | reverse complement strand
TAATAGCAATAATAATACTAATAATCATAATGATAATAGTGATGATATTAGTAATTATGAAAAATATAGTAATGACAATAATGATACTGATAATAATAATAATAATGATGATAACAACTATAGTCATGATGATAATGATAATAATAATGATGATGATAGTAGTAATAATAATAATAGTAATAACAATAATAATAATTCCCGTTTCTTATTTTAACCCCTTCCCTTCTCCTTCCCCATCTTCCCTTTTCTTTCAGTTCTCTTCCCCATCTCCCTTTTCCTCTTTCGTTTTCAAGGTCACTTCCCCTCCCTTTCTCCTCTTCCCTTTCTTCTTTGAGTCTCCTTCCTCCCTCTTCCTGCCCCTTCCCTTCCTAGTTTCCTTAAACAGAATAATAGGCAAATGACGGTATAACTATTCCAGGGCCTCGAAGTAGATTATCAACAAAAAATAACAGTAATGATAATTATAGTGGTAATGGCAATGATGATGATGATGATTATGATAACAATTCATAGTGATAATGATAATGATTGTAGTGTACGACTGCACTATTATCATTAAGCAATAACTTTCCTAGAGTGAAGGTCGGGCGCAGCTCTTTTTTTTTTCGTCTTCTTCTTCTTTTTCTTCTTTTTTTTTAATTTTGTTACCGCCTTTAAGACGACCGAGTCCCTCCTGGATGCTAATGGGATTTTTTTTTTTTTTTTTTTTTTTTTTTTTTACTAAGGGCGCATTGTAACCGTCTCGCTACTTGCATGGCGTTGAAGTCGCCAAGCTAAATATTCATTTTTAAACCTAAATATTGTAAACATGTGGATATAGCTTACACCTCCTTATGGTGAAACCGGGGAAGAGGTTTGAGACATTTCACCTGTCAGAAATCTGTCTACATATAATTAATAATAACAATTTACCCACACGCACACATACGTATACATACATACAGAGAGAGAGAGAGAAGGGTGGAAGAGGGGGATAGGGAGAAGGGAGAAAGGAGGAAGAGGAGGATAGGGAGAGGGAGGGGATAGGGAGAAGGGAGGGGGAGAGAGTAGGACAGGGAGGAGGAAGAGGGGGAGAAGGGAGAGAGAGGGGATCGGGAGAAGGGAGGAAGAGGAGGATAGGGAGAAGGGAGAGGGAGGGAGTAGGACAGGGAGGAGGAAGAGGGGGAGAAGGGAGAGAGAGGGGATCGGGAGAAGGGAGGAAGAGGAGGATAGGGAGAAGGGAGGGGGGAGTAGGAAGAGGGGGAGAAGGGAGAGAGAGGGGATCGGGAGAAGGGAGGAAGAGGGGGATAGGGAGAAGGGAAGGAGGACGGAATGCTCAGTGTTTGCTACAACTGGGTGTTATCGGATTTTCTCTGTATCTTTTCCCTAAGTTATCACTTTTCTATTATTCTTTCATCTTGTCGCGCTAACCACCAAAGGAGGTAAAGGTCGCTCCATAGTGTTTCTTTTTTGTTTTTCCTTCCCCTCTCGCTTGATTGTTTGGGTCGATTATATCGTCGACCTATCGGCTTGGTCTTCGGGTACTCCACGTATATTTTTTTTCTTGCCTGGGGATGGCCTAGGGTCTCTTTCGGGGTATAAGTACCCATGGTTGGGGGGAGGAAAATCACTTGGATACTGACTTTGTCTCTGACTGCGGTCCCGACTTGGGTCCTGACCTCGGTTCTGGTCGGTCCTCCACAGCTGGATTTTTTGTGTGTGCTCTCATGCATTTGCTTTGCTTCGCGCCAGGACTGCTGTTTGTATTTCACAAAAGTTAACTTTTTTAATGGTTGTGTGTATGAAACCACTGGTCTCTTTTGGTCTTGGGCGTATGGCATGCTGCAGCTGTTTAACTTCTTGTTAACTTTAATCTGTAGGGTGCACTTCCTTTCATGTCCCAAAACAGTGAATCCATCAAAGTTCAAAGAGAGCTCAGAAGAACCGATACAATAGAACAAGCACTGCTTGAGGATCCGCACCTCCAGTGTTACCATTTCACACAGGGGAACACTTTAAATTTGGGATACGTATGGTTTCGTGCTAACGCCTTCATGAAAACGCCAATGGAGTTGAGACGCCAATTCTATGGTATATTATACGTTATCTGGTGTCGTTTTCCATGAGCTGTGATAAATTGGTAATGTAGGCATCTATATCTACTTCCCATGTCTGAAAAAAGTAGAAATTCCTTGTGAGTGGAACATGTTCCCAAATAAACCTCGTATTATTTTTGAGCTTTTACTCATCCCCAGCCAGAAAATACTTCTCTCAGACTCGGGTTTTCTGAACAGCATATTGCTGGTTACCCCTGAAAGGCTGTAAATAGGCTAGATCAGAGTGTATTCAAGCTGATTTACCATCTACGACAACAAGAACATACTAAAAATACTCAACTATTTGCTGCACCTGGGTTCTCGCTTTCAGCAGAGGGATGCTCAAACAGAAGGGAAGAAGAGAGTTACATGATCTTGCATTTTTTTCCAAACACGTCCACGCAGACGCTCAGCCTATGCTATCT
>NC_091580.1:10416713-10426713 GCF_042767895.1 Penaeus vannamei | reverse complement strand
TCTTACATCGTGCTGACTACTCAAGTCTGTGCTACACTCCTGGTGAAGTTGCTGAACATGCATCCTCGCACTCTACGCCACCACACTCGCCAATCCGACTCACCTGCCTCACCAAACCTTTATGAACCCTAGTTAGCACAGCCATGAGGTTGCAATTCTACCTGCCACCACCAATATTTCCTCGCCACTATTAAAAGTAAGTGTGCCTATTAGTGCGACTATTGCCCTCTCTGCGCCAGCCACACCTTATATACATGTTGCAATCTTTCTCAATAAATACACACTTGCTGTCAATCACTGTTTTAACAAAACAAATTGTCACCCTGAGACCAAACGCGTGACGCACAACCTTTTTCCCCTGCTCTATCCATTCTTTGTTATAATATTGTTTTGTGTTGTTGTTTTCTGACCCTTATATTTATTGCCCTTACACTGCACCTTACATAGTAGATTGTATTTTCTCTCAGAGCAAATATGATAGTTCCCGTTATATTATTCATATCAACTGTTGCGATCTTCGTTGCAACACGCTTTCATCTGCATATTGTATCCCTACTAGTAAATACTTCGTTACTACTTCCTTTATGAATGTATTCATGTACTTGCATCTTTCAAATAACCTGTTTATATTACTATTTTTTCTTATACGTGCCGCACTAACTGTTCACTTATTCACCCTTACATGTCAGGTACCTGCTATAATCCCCAAACCACCTACTTGACTCCTCTAGAGAGAATTTACTATAGGATTATGAACTTTACGACGTGCCATTCCCTTATAACTGAACCCATCTCACTTTCATGATGTCATTTCGAAGTTCAGTGTCTTGCTGGGATCTATGCTTCTTTAGTTTTAAGATATTGGTGAATATGTAATATGTAACTAATAGAATCCACTCAGTTGTGATAATGGCAATGCACAGCAGCCACCATGCTCTATATGGTCTTACAGGTATTATTGGAAATCCAACCCCACACCATCTCTGCCATTTTCTGCGCAAATTAATAATAATAATGTTAAAGAGGGTATAAAATCCATGATTTCCAGGAACTGCAGTATCTTTACGCCTCCAGCGCCACGATAAAATCTCAAAAAGTTAAGAGCGACGGAAAATCGGACGGATTTGTAGCGGATGACGTATGCGAAGGGAACCAAATGAGCCAATTAGATTTGTGCGTGAACGTGATGTGAACATAGACACACAATAGAACCAATCAGATGTGGAATAGATCATCACGTGATTTTGAAATTCAAATAATTTCCATCATGGCTAGACAGTGTATAGGTTGTGAGAATTATTATTTCGATTTCATCGTGAAATAACAAAATAACGAAGCAAGCTTACTGAATGTACAAGATAACGGTTTATTTCCAGCGGAAGTACAATGCCCGCACGGTAAGAGATCGTGCCATTACAGAAATGACAGACACCAGTGGGTTTGTGGTGCATGGAAAAGGGTGCAAGGTTAGAATCAAGTCCAGGCCTAGCTACCTCTATGTGCCTGAAGGGGACCGTCCCTGAGAGAGGGGGGTGGAGGGGGTTAAATTAAGATAGTTAGCGTATAGTATAGGTACATGGATGAGGAAACTACCAAACGAGTATTAACCGCCTGCTATGGCTCGTTGTCTTGCAGCCGGCGTGCGAGTCCCTCAGCACCCGGAGAGGTACGTCGCTATTGAGCGCCCAGGTACACCTATGTGGACTTTTGCTTGCGGCAATCGTGCATAAGGCATTTAATTATGACATTGCGCATAGATATGAGTTCGTGAATGTTCAAGGAACACTTTTATACCAATATCAGGAAAAAATTATATCACCGTGATTTATGACGAAATATTTTGTGAAATATATCTAAAAAAAATGTATGTTTTGTGTCCTTTTACACACGAAATATGCTTTGATCGAGACCCTGGTATTAGTCAATAGGCAAGTACTTATGCTTCAGGGGACCGTCCCGGAAAATGGCCACCTTTCCCTACTCTATACATCATAAAAAAATATCGGTTAGAGATAACTGATTGATTCTTTTTGCATGCTATAGAGTAAAGAATTGCGCTCCGTTATATATATAAATTTTAACTTTGCTCCCCCATTGGGGGGGGGGGGAAAGGAAAATTCCTATTGAGTTGGTAATCATTGCATTGCAAAGTACACTAAATAAGCGTTGTTTTAGTTTACGTGGTAATATATACGTATATCACATACGAAGCACTAATGTTTAAAAATAGCCTTATAAGGAAGGATTGAAATATTTCCGTTACATTTCGCTCAACGGTCGGTACATCACAGCAGGGGGCAATTTGAATT
The DNA here is from genome assembly GCF_042767895.1 of Penaeus vannamei. Taxonomy (NCBI): domain Eukaryota; kingdom Metazoa; phylum Arthropoda; class Malacostraca; order Decapoda; family Penaeidae; genus Penaeus; species Penaeus vannamei. The sequence continues at coordinate 10,424,404 of NC_091580.1, read as the reverse complement.
GATTTGAAATTGGTAGTTACCGTTGTAAAGACCAATTCAATACGAATGTTACCTAAATGTCGGATTTTTAAACTTCGGATGTATAAGCGAGATACAGATTATTTCATGTTGAAGATGATAGTACTCAGTAATACCTGCTCTGAAATAAAAACTCTACGGAATTTTGAGCTCGGTTGTATGCGTAGTCTTCGCCTGGCGTTCAAAAAGCTATCGCATCCGTTTCGTGCGTTCCCGATAAAAATGAATATGTTTAGACGTTACCGTAAGTCTTAGGCACCATAAATTGGCAAATATCCCACAACACCTAGGCGTCTGTATGATTTTATGCACTTCATAGTAAAGATAATGGGTGCAAATGGCTAATCATAAACTTTACACTTGTTCTCCTTTGCAATCTGTTAATATTGACAATTATCAAAGAAAATGGGTATGAGAGGGATAACTAATAAATTTTATTATTTAGATATGAAAGTCAATGTAGGCCTACTAAATGATGATGATTAATCTTTTTAACTTTATGTGCGTGCGTTCACGTACATATGATCCTCCTCGAAAATTATAAACACCCAGTGACCATCTCCCCCCCCCCCCCCCCCTGTGTGAGGCATGGGGAATATTCAACGACTTTCGTAAGTTCTCGAATTCAATGTACTAAATTCATATGCTTTTGAAATTCTCAAAATTGAACCACCATGTTGTATTCATGCCAGGACTTTATAATTAGAATGATTTTGTACTAATGTTGCCATCCACAGTTCCCCATTTCTTCAAAAAAAAAAAATAATAATAATAATAAATAAAATGGAAAATAAAAAAAAATATATATTTTTTTTTTAAAGGTATTTATCTGGTTTAGATTAGTTGTCTCTATGGTAAAATGCATTTATTAAGCTTTTCACACGAAAATATCAACTTTAATGAACAACGAAAAAAAAAAAAGTGACATACCTTTACAGAATAGCGTCCCTATTGAACATGAAAATTCCTATTGACTTGGTAATCATTGCATTGCAAAGTACACTAAATAAGCGTTTTTTTTTAATATAATATCATTAGATTCAGAGAAAAATAACAGAGATAACGAACTTTGGCAAGGTGCCAAATACAAAACGCCGTAGCTCCGCCATTTTTTTGTGAATCTTCGGTACATCCCAACTCACGTAATTTTCATGCGATCCAAATGCAGATTGTTGCTTTCACTAGAGCCTCGGCGTCCCATAGCCATGTAAAAGGCCGATTTTTGAATTTTTGTCTTAATCAAAAAATAATAATATTCTAATGCTGAAAAAAGAATTCAAAAATAGTTCTCTATGTCAAGCTGTCCCCCGTCAAAAAAAAAAAAAAAAAAAAAGGAAATTCAAAATTCGGCCTTTTACATGGCTATAGGCTAGAGTTGATCTAACACTAGTATTTTGGGAGGAATATTCTGTAAAGAGCTCTGATAGTTGGGATGTACCGAAGACACCAAAAAAAACAGCGATTTTTTTCGACTTTTTTTGGGGGTGCCCCCCCCCCCAATGGGGGAGCAAAGTTAAAATTTATATATATAACGGAGCGCAATTCTTTACTCTATAGCATGCAAAAAGAATCAATCAGTTATCTCTAACCGATATTTTTTTATGATGTATAGAGTAGGGAAAGGTGGCCATTTTCCGGGACGGTCCCCTGAAGCATAAGTACTTGCCTATTTAGCCCGAAGATAAGGAATTCTTGCTCATAACTTTTTCTCTAAAAAAAAAAGTAATTAACTCGCTAATCGTAACAAATATGTAATTTTTATCGACACAACTTGTCCTTATTACACTTTAATTTTTCTTGCAACTTAGGTGATTGAAAACACATCATTAACTTCCTTTACCCTTTTACTGGTCTGGTACACCCACTTGCTACTGAATGTTGCACCTCACTATGAAACCGTCACACCCGCCACTCTGGCACACAGCTGCCTTGGCGACCATCTGATCACCAAAAACCAACTCGCATCTTGCAGTGTTTCAGGTCTTGCAGACGTCTCGAGGACGAGCCTTGCATGTGACCGAGCGATGTAAACAATATATCCAAGACTAGATGGTAGGCTTCACAACTCCCCAACAGCTGTATTCCTCCTTCAGCAGATGCAGGTGTCCACATTGCTTTTACTTTTGACACTTCTGTGCCGGAATTAAGGCCATGCCTCGTAGGGAGTCGCTGCATAAAAGGACACATCTCATCAGAGAAAGACATAGAATGAGAGACAGCAGACAGACGACACATAGGGTCTAGTTCATCATCGCTCCGCCCTCGGAGCGGTGATATATATATGTATATATACATATACATGTGTGTGTGTGTGTGTGTGTGTGACATGTATATGTATGTGTGTGTGCGTGTGTATATATTTATATATGTCTGTATGTATGCATATGTTTGAGTATGTATGCATAATTCACACATGTATATATATATATATATATATATATATATATATATATATATATATATATATATATATATATGTATGTATGGATATCTATATGTATTACTTATTCACTGGGTCCCACTTGATGTCGTGTTCGGTTTCCTTTAGAGGAAGTTCCCCGTCGAGGATCCCCGTCTCCCTCTGCCCACCGACGTCTTCATCCTTTAAGGGTCGCTTCTACTCTAGTCTGTAACCCTTGTTATTATTTGGGGGTGTATTTAAGGGTTCTATAAGGGGTGTGAAAATTTCCATACCGTACCCAGTCTAATTTAGTAATTTACTCTGAGATAGGTTTCCATAGCACCCTAAATAAACCTGCAACCATGTACTGTTGCTTCAATATTTAAGCGGTATGATTTTAGGGGTTTTTCGCATCCTGACCCCTTATAGGGACCCCTTATCGGAACGCCACATAGCTTTAGCCACGCAGGGCCTCGAGACCTTTCTAACGCACCCAAGAACCCCCAACTCCTTGTGGTTGCTAAGAAAAAGTGAAAAGTAAATCTCTGGTTATGGTTTATGGTTTTACTGTATGAAAGTTGTTAACAATAGCCCTGTGGCCGGCCCCCTTGTTTTCGGTTCAGTTGGATGGGGTTTGATTTTTTTTTTCTTCAGGCCCTGGCCTGGGCCCAAATATATGCATATGTATGTTTCAGTATATAAGTATATACATATACATGTGCACGAACGTGTGTGTGTGTGTGTGCATGTGTATACATATATATACATATATGTATATATATACATACACACACACATATGTGTGTATATATATATATATATATATATATATATATATATATATATATATATATATACTTACATATACTCTAGAAGTAGCCATCAAAATCTGGATATCACTGAAGGAGGGACTGCCTTACGGAGAAGGCTATATCAGTAGCAACTCGAGGTTTCATGGTGTCTGATTCTATTTTTTCGGAAAAAAAGTACATGGGGTTTATTTTGATGACGTCACAATAGTTACGGATGCTTTGTGAATATGGTTGATCATTTTGGTCTTTTCAACTTTCAAAAACGATGGAATATAATTATTCTAATGATTATATTTCCATTAAACAATCTTCAAAATAGACGCCATCACACCTCACTGAGTTGCTACTGATCTAGCCTTCCCCGACTGGGTGGGCTTACAGGCCCGACAGGCAATTCGAACACCAGTGCCACTACAAAAGAATTTCACCCTTAGATTGGAGTGTGTTGCTAGTTGAACGTGTGTCCTTGGCAGCATTCAGTTAGTGCTGGTGTAGAAAAAATATACTTAGGGCATATACCCGCCTCGTACATATTTCCTGTAAGTTCAAAGGGTAAACTACATGTGTCATGGCTACGGAGTTCACGGAAAGCAACGGCTGCCTCATTCCGCTGCAAATGGCGCTCTCCACCTCATCTAGCAGACAGCTGTAATGATGCCTCCAGCGAGTTACTGGGATGCCTTTGGAAAGGTGTCCGATTTCCAAAATAATGTAGACCTTTATCCCATTATACTTATTACCAAAAGTTTATTTTCGATGTTTTTCAACAAATTATCAAAGTGAAAGGTCTGCAGCTTGTGTGAGTGTAGGAACACAATTATTAGTGCTAGAATTGATTACGAAGGGATGTCTAACATCTTGCGTAGGCTAATCATGCATATATTAATTTTGGTTGATACTTCAGAAATGCTTGAAATCACATCAAGACCCGGACTAAGTTCACCTAAATTTTGATGATAACGGCATCTGGACAATGACCGAACAGAGGGCAAATATTTAAGCAAATTGGTTTATTTGCAGCCAGAACTGTGACACTGTTGACCTCAATGAAGTAAGAGGCAAGCTACAAATATTCGTTTCAGATCCAATGCTGAAACAGTTTTGTCTCGACTCGTTTCGTCATCCTATCCATTGTTTAATAAAGCTTAATGATCTTTGGTTTACCTTATCAACTTCGAAATTTTCTGAAAGTGAAAGTAGATATTTCCTTACATACACATCCATGTTAGTGATTATTAAAGTTTTGAGTCAAGCAAATTTTCAATAAAATTGTTCGAAATGGTAAAAAAAAGAAACTCATGGACATATTTTCTCTGAAATTTAGAAATCAAGCCCAATTTTCTGAATTTAAACGATTATGAGACTAACTGCAGGTGTTCTCATATCTTAATCTATCAGTGGATTTTCAAAAATATTTTACGTGGAAGGCGACTTCTTCAGCCACTGTCGTTAACTGAAAGTAGCTTACCCAAATGGAATACCTGTATTAAATTATATTTTTAGTGATAATGACCCCCAGTCCCATGGCCGTTGTCGTTGGGACCTTAGGAGACAGACTGAGGCCCAATTTTGGGGACATCCCCTACCTTGGGCCTAAACCCTTGGCTTAAACAATTTTACACGGTCTTTTCTTCCAATTTCCTTTTCCTTCTCTTCTCCAACCTCCTCTGCTCCAACCCATGATGTGAGAACCATGTGGAAAGTAGAAAAGGATGGCTTTGTGTAAATCCTGAACGGCCTCAGGGAGCCATGGGCACAGTATTACCCTGTTTAGTTACCTAGCCCTTGTGGCAGACGCCACAATCACCTCGGCACCGGCGCTGTCTCGCTCTGCATAACTGCCTCATTCGGCACCGGCGAGCCTCGCTCAGAATAATTGCCCTTACGCCGAGTCAGCCGGCAGGCAAGCGTGGCGAGGTCCGCGGCGCTGATTCGCCGCGACGCGGAAGATAAGAAAGCAGCCGTCGGCCAATCAGTACACCTCAGCCGCAAACGACCCAGCATTATTACTTTACCCATTTTGTATTTATACCGCATTTTCCGCCGAAAATACACACTTCATCGTCTTCTCTGCAGCGAGTTTAATTCTCCTGTCTGCTCAGGGCCTAGGGCTCTCTCAATTACCTCGCCCTAGGCCTCTCCACACCCTTACCCCTCATGGGAGCACTGAGAAGTGAACCATTTCTCTTCCATATGTACTCCAGGCTTATCATGGCCTGTAATCATTTCGTACTTTTATTAACGGCAATGAGGCTTGCCCCATTATCCACTAGCCCTGCTGACGTTCTCTCCCAGTTCTCCTCCCTCCTCCCCTTTGATCACGACTCTGAACACTGCCACCAGCTCAGTCCAAAGCACCTACCGAGGTCATTACTTAACCTTCATAAAACATTTCTTCTCTCAAAATCCTTTACTCCGTCTCCTCATGCCCCAGTGTTCTTTATTTTCAGCCCCTTCATCCCATTTTACTACTCTGCATTCTTATTGCCAACCTCCCCATTACACAACCTAACTCAACACCTCTGACTCTTCTTTGTCATTCAAATACTTCCACCTCTACAAATCTTTTGAGTACTCTCAGTGGCCCAGCTAAATGGAATCGATTTTTCGTGATTCCCCCAGAACCCCTTACTTCCAACAATGTCTCTAGAAACAAGTAGGCAAAGTTCAACATAACTCCCGAGGTCATCCAGAATATCAAAACTATCTAATCATGACCCAAGATAACATCCCTATATCCCACCCATCCTCCAAACTCTCCGCTCCCATTCCCTTTGCACTCAAAATGAATGCCGACATCCATCCTCCTCCTACTCATGCTCCCCCTACACCTCTTCCTCCCACTCCCTCCCAACACACCCTATCCTCCCTGATTCATCTGCACTGTAACCCCTCCCACCCCAATTATCCCTTCTGTCACACCTGTAGTCTTCCTTGGATCCTCCCTCTCCTGACATTTCTCCGGAAACTGCCCTTTGACCTTTTCACCCTTTTCGTTTTTGCCAGCCCCTGCCTTCTTCCACGGACATCCTTTACAAAATCCCGAACATTTGACAACTTTTGATCTAATCATCCTTCAACTAATCCCTACCTTAACCAATTTACTCACCATTACTACCCTCACCCCTCTTAACCCTTTTCAACTAAACCCCATCTTTATCATTTTCATTGCTACACCTTTCGTGGTATATGACCTTTGATGTCTGGCACATTCACTTTGCTTTGTAACCATTAACCTTTTATTTACAGATGAGTTCATGAGATGTTACTTTTGCATAATACATATTTTAAGAATGATTTAAAGCATGGCATCTTACTCAGTTAAAATACAGTATTCATGTAACGTGTTCATATCAGTGTATATGCTATAGAAACTACATGTAAACACATTTTGTCTTACTATGGAAACAGTTCAAATAAAAGTCAAACAATATACTAACCTATAGAGTACTAAATAATCCAAGACTGGAAAGTTTTTTTCACCAGACAATTCCCAAAATATTGAACTTAAGATCCCGTCCACAAGGAAAAGCTCTACCCAGTAAACTCTGTTTGGTGCGAGATCAGAAATGGAGAAAACAGCAAGAAAATATTTAGTGATGTATCAAGGCTTTGCCTGTTGGTCAAGGTTGAGCATTGTGATTGGGATACAGATGCAGTCAAACACACAAACTTACATTGTGTGTTTAATATTTCTTGTGTGTTCTTCGATCTGTATCGCACACCAATTGATCCTCTTTCAGTCACTCTCAGTGTTGCTTGGACAGCACCGGAAATCCATACAGCAGAGGCATTGTTTACCAAGCAAAGGTTGCCATTTTGGACATGGCATAAAGCTTTAATGTAAGAAAATAATGTCTCGCCAAGGGATGATATTAAAAAGGGGTGATTGTATATTCCACATGTAAACAATCACTAGAAAAGTTGACTGGTATGGCAAACACAGATTGCTTTAGTCATTTTATTACTTTCGCACTTAGGCTGCGCTATACATTATGCTGACAGGTTATACAATAATGTTATTACAATTTACAAATGATCACTTTTGTGGTAATGTGTTTACTGTCTACCCTTTGGGCAACAAAGATATGTACAGACAAATGAATAAGAGAACAAACACCCTTTTTGTGATGACTGAGAAGTGGCCATGGAGTGTTGGGCCAAGCCTGGGGAACATGGCACTGGAAACATGTATTGCTCATCCCCATTCCATTACTTTCCTTCCATACGCACTGTCAATGCCAGGTTCTATATGCCACGTCATACTATATCTATGCATTTGTAACTCCATATGGGCTTGGTTGCCAATACACAGAAAAGATGCAGAGTCTTCCATCACCACTTTATACTGATTTTACTTCTGCTGGGATGACCCTAATCTCAGATCAGCTGTCTCTACTGTCCTCAACTGAACAGTATGGGATACTGACTACATATTCAAAACCCTTTAGGCATAATCA
>NC_091580.1:10404213-10406713 GCF_042767895.1 Penaeus vannamei | reverse complement strand
CCTTGAGAGTGGCTACTCAGGTAAGCCTAATGCCCAGATTTTGAGCCACATATGGACAGCCAAGCACCTGAATCCGAGGGGTTAAGTGCTTCTGAAGCCATCCATGGTAAATAAAATTAAGAAAACAAAACTACAGTGGACAGTGCAAATACCCAGACCAATGGATTAAAGGCTTTGCATCTCAAAGAAGTGTTAGAAACCCTACTCGTTTGGTGACACTCTTACACTGATTGTAGCTTTAGAGTTTCCTCATACTTGTAGTTTACAGCAGTCTATGCTGCACACAATAATCTTTCACCATTATATGAGAATGATCATGATGAACATAACTATCAATTGGTGCTTTGTCTCAACCTTTGGGAATATTTAAGCTGCAAGAATCAATATATAAATATAATAAGATATCAAACAAGAGGATATGCACTATACAGAAATTTTGCTGCTGGACCTCACCTTCGTCCGTATCATGGTGGTCTAGAGAATCTGAATGATCAGGCACTGAGGAGGCCACCGACACAAAGGAGCTTGGTCGTGAGGTGTGTGGAGAGGTGGCAGTGGGAGGGGTCGCAGTCGTGGTGGAAGTGCTGGTGGTGATGTCTGAGTGGTGAGTGGATGTTGATGTCTGGTTTGTTAGAGAGTTCTGCCTCATGTGCAGAAGATGCAGCCGTTCTCTGGACGCTACAAGCTCTTTGCGCATACGATCACGCTCGTCATCACGCTCTGACACTAAATTCTGTGGAGACAAAAAAATATTAATCAATCAATTAATCAGAGTTTTATGCTCAAAATATCATTTTGCTACAATTTTTGTTCTATTTTCAATCAATATTTATTCCAGCTCATTCTGAACTCCCAACCAAATGTATTTGAAATTTCTTAAATCAAAATTAAGCCTTAAACTATTAGCAAAGTCATGGCACTGTTCTTCGATAAAAAAAAAGAGCAAAAAAGTAATGAAAATAATTAAATACTAATGATTCAAAAAAAAGTAAGACAGCATACCAATAAAGACGAAAGCTGTTGTGACAAGGATGTAGATATGGCCATAAGCTTTGTCATAGGAGCTTGATACAGGGGTAAACTTGAGAGCTTATTGGCACTATCATTATTGGCTCTTGCAGCTACTATATCCGACTCCCGGATGTTAAGTGCTTCATTGAGCGTTTCTTGCAAACACTTGGCCTGATACATGGCAGCTAACACTAATTCTCTTGGTTCCTTGTTCCCAACAGCTGGTTCACCAGCCATGTCAGCCACATTCTCAAAGTGCTCATGCGGAATGTTTAGGATGTCTGCAATGATGTGCTGTTTTTCCTCCAAAGCCTGGCGGATCTTCAAGTCTTTCCGTCGAAGATGTTCTGTGGAGTAAGAGCAGCATTTTAACAACTATAAAACCCTTTGTTTTGTTAACTCTTAGTCATAGGAAAATTATATTCAGTATGAAGAAAATGAGAAGAGAATAAAATAGTACTGAAGTAACTTACTAAAAAAAAAAAAAAAAAAAAAAAAAAAAAAAAAACAATGAAAGCTGTATGATAGAAGCACTTGAAGAGCAGATTCCTTTTCTCGGTCACAACAAATAGTCCTACTTACCTTTATCAGTCTCAAGACATCTACATTTAAAAGAGCACATTTTTTTGTAAAAGTTGGAATATTATTAGGATGCCTGCTGTGAGCCCAAAATATTTTGCCCTTTCATCATAGATGTGTTCTTGCATTATAAAGGGAAAAGTACAATGTTTTCACAAGACTTGCGAGGCACGTGTCCTAATTTTTGAGTTAATGACTTTAAAGAGCTATTGTAATCCTATTCCATTCACAATTTCTTCCACTTTTCCTTACTACATTTTTGGCTTCTTTTTTTAAGAAAGGCTTTTCCAGTTAACAATAAAATCCTATTGATTCTCTATTTCATAAACAGTTGCTAAGTCATTTTTTGGGAGAAAATAACTCCCGCATTTCTAAATCCTTGATCCTTTTACCTTTGATCATGTGTAAGTATTCAAACAGAGAAGACAGCACGGTCAAGAATAAAACATAGCAAATCTTCTTCATGACCTATTGTCAGGTCCATAAGTCAATTACAAACATTTCAATAAATACATTAATTCAAAATAAACACCAGGAATAAAATTTTCAGAAAGATTAAAAATATTTGCTAATACTCAGGAGACGGTTAGTGAAGAAAAATTACATTGCTGACCCATGCCAAGATGCAAATAAGGAAGGCTGCTTATTCCATGCATTTTACAGGCAAAGTAAACAGAAATATACATTAGCTCTTGAGGGGCAGAATAAACATTATCTTTTCATCTTCTAAGTTCAAACATGCTGAGAGAAGAAAAATTACATTCTACAAGGCTAAGGCACCTCTATGGCCTTATCATCACAATCAAGCTTAAAATCTAATGGTGAATGGTTGGGCTTCCCCTTGTAACCAAATCAACTACAGCTGCTGGGAGTCTATCTACAAATCACAACAAACAGATTAAACAGAATT
>NC_091580.1:10396713-10399213 GCF_042767895.1 Penaeus vannamei | reverse complement strand
CAGGTACATATATAATAGAATGGCAAAAGAAAAGGCAGGTGTTTGTAAAAGGCAGGTGTCATGCTACAGGTAGCACAGGGGCAATGGTGGTAAGTTAGCATGTAGGTATGAAAAGGTAGGTAATAAAAGGTATTAGGTGTTTATGTGCGGTTATATATGGTATTAGAAGGTAGGTGGTTAGGTAGCTAGGTGGTTAGGAAGGTAGGTGTGTGTGTTAGGTGCTAGTGGTGTTTGTATAGGTATAGCGTAGGTGTGTTGTGGTTAGGTGCGTGTGTGTGTTGTGTAAGGCAGGTGTTGTAAAGTGTGGTGTGCATGGTGTGTGTCAAAGCATAGGCAGGTTATGGAAGCAGGTATTAGTTAGTAGGTTAAAAGGGTGGTGGTTAGCAAAGGTAGGTTAGGTGCTACAGGTGGTTTAAAGGCAGGTTAGAAGGTAGGTGGTATTAGGTATGTAGGTTAGAAGTGTAGTATTAGGTGTTTGTGTGTAAATAGTGTTAGGTAGAAGGTAAAGGTGCAGGTGTGTATTAGTGCTGCGTGGTGTGTATAGAAGGTAGGTGTGTGTGTTAGGTGTGCAGGTGTGTGTTAGGTGCGTAGGTGGTGTGTTAGGTAAGGTGCGTTAGGTGTCATAGAAGAAGGTAGTATCAGGTGTTAGAAGCAGCGTAGGTGTGTATTAAAAGGTAGGCAGGTTAGTAGCTTATGTGCGTCAGGTGCTGCAGGTGTTTGTGTGCTGCAGGTTGTGCGCGCAGGCATTAGGTGCTGGTGTGTATTAGGTGTTTAGGTGTGTTAAAGGTAGGTGGTATTAGAAGGCAGGTGTGTATTAGGTGCGTGCAGGTGGTTAGTAAGCGTAGGTGGTATTAGGTGTTGTAGAAGCTAGGTGCGTAGGTATTAGAAGGCAGTATTAGGTGTTGGTAATGCTGCAGGTATTAAAGGTATTAGTATTACAGCAGGTTAGGTATGCTAGGTATTAGGTGTTGTGGTGGTTAGGTATTATGGTTAGGAAGGTAGGTGGTTAGAAGGTAGGTAGCGCTAGTGTAGGTAGAAGCAGCATGCAGGTATTAGAAGGAAAGTTAGGTGTCATATATCGAAGTGTGTAAAGTGTATGTGTGTAATAAAAGTGGTAAATAAAAGGGTGTGTTGTGTGCGTAAAAGTAAAGGTGTGTTGTGTGTGCGTAAAGTAAAAGGTAAAAAGAAATAAAAGGCATGGTGTTGTGTGCGTGTGTGTGTTGTGTGCGTGTGTGTGTTGTGTGCGTGTGTGTGTTGTGTGCGTGTGTGTAAGTGTGCGTGCGTGTTAAAAGTAAATAAAAGTGTGTGGTGTGTGTGTAAAAGTGGTGTAAAGTTAAAGCAAGGTATAAAAGTGTGCACAAAAGGTATGTGTTAAAGGTATATGGTGTGTGTATATGTGGTGTGTGTGTATATGGTGTGTGTGTGCGTGTGCGTGTGTGTGTGTGTGTGTGCGTGTGTGTGTGTGTGTGTGTGCATGTGTGTGAAGTGCGTAAAAAAGGTGTAAAGCAGGCACGCATTTAATGTGGTGTTAGGTACATATATAAAATGGGTGTTGCATGACCAAAAAGGACATATCCACTTTCTCCCATACAGATACACACAACATAAACATGTACAGACAGCCACACACAAGAGCAAACACACAATTCAAGGTCCTGGCATTTAGTTTCATAACAGAATACAGGACCAGTTTATAAAGCATGTACCCATTGCTCCCTGTGAAGGCCTTACAAATGATAAAATCCTATTTTTCAGCATTTCATAACACTCTTCTGTCAATGCTCTATATGTCTTCAGAGCAAAATATACACGCATTATTACTTTATACTGCCTAAAATACAAAGTCCTTCATTCATTATGTCAGTATGTGAGATTGTAAATTTGTAACATATCAAATAACTATAAAATGCTCCTAAAAGTTGGGGTTTCAATATGCACACTTTTTGCCATTCATGCGGGAGGGGTGTAAGTGTTCATAATCAATAACTTCATTTGCTTCATCAATCCTTGCTTGTATGCAAACTTTTGTTACAAGGATTTTATTTCTCTATGGAAAACAAGTGATATCCATAGTAATTTTTTCTTTTATGTATAGACCTAAGCAGTGACTGAATATAATACAAATGATTCAAATTTTCAGTTTTTACACTCATGGTACATGGTACTCAAAACTTGTCCCTTTGCGCTAACATGAACCTTTAAGTACCTGCCTATGTTAACCACATGCAAACTTCCACATTCACAAAAATATAAATACAGAGGTGTGCTGACTCACACACAGATATGCATTCAGTATGCATACAAATTCACATGCATGCATGCACGCACGCACGCACGCACATATGCACGAACACAAGCACCCGTGCATCTATACGCACATGCACGCACACACCCACCCACACACACACACACAAATATTCACAAACACTCTCTCTTATACTCTCACTCACTCATTCACTCACTCACTCGCTCATTCACACACACACACACACACACACAC
>NC_091580.1:10392856-10396213 GCF_042767895.1 Penaeus vannamei | reverse complement strand
AATCAAACCTAATCACTGCCTTACCTGTTGCCACAGCTCGGAAGAGCATTGATGGTCCATACTTGATGATCGGAGAGTGAGTCAATTTGTTGTCGTCCTTCCCAAGTGACTTGTTGATGGAGTGGTTCTTCAAAATATATTTGTCATCTGCTTTTTGTAGAAGAACTATAAACTCATCTAGAAGAAGTACATGAAGATCTATATTCTTCTGACCCTTGGCAATTCTCCAGGTCAAAGGACCCTCATAAATGAGCTTGTGTTTAGTTAGGTCCAGATTCTGTTGAGGAAAGAGAAAATCGGATGATACTTTTAAGCAGGATTTGGAATACACAGATGCTGCTCGAGCTACTTTCAACACTATTTAAAAGGGGACATTAATGACACCCTCTTTGCCATGAACAAGTGAACTGGAGGAGAGGATTGTTATCTAAATGGTGGGTGTGTCCCCATCCATAAGATAAGGCCCAATTCCATACTCCCTTACTGGAATAAGACCTATATGCGCTGACTGTCATGGAACCCTTTTTATGTCAATTTCTTATTTCTCATATTGTATCATTCAATGACTTACATGGTGCTAAGTAAAATACTTTCAATATGGACAATGATCATTCTTCACTCCTTTTCCTGGTACTGAATCTGTCTGATTAATTATTCAAACAACTTCTCCTTTAGTTTAGATTCAGTGAATTTAGCTGCTGTAAATTAACTCTTCACCAATTACCAAAATTCTTATCCAATACCGTATCAATATCAATCAGACAATAAATTTATCAGAAAACAACCCCATTTAGATATCTGAACTCACTCACTGCATGAAAAACTTACAGATGGTTCTCTAATAATGTGGTTAAACAAAAACTAAAATGCTTTGATCATCTGTAGCATCAAGAAAAAAAAAAAAAGTCTTGTCGTCAAATATGATAAAAAAAAAAAAAAAAAAAAAAAAAATCAGAAAAAAAAAAAAAAAATTAAATATTAGGATATTTTGTTAGGCTATTTTCAGCACACCCACTTTCTGTCTCCCTATAAGTATGAATTCTTCAAATTCTTTTCTCCTCACTCATCATCCTGATAAACACAAGCAAAGTAATTAAAGAGTAAAATATAAGGGAAAATGCAGAAACCAATGATTATTACTGTGATGTATCAATGCTAAAAAATAAACATTTTGAGTAACTCCAAACATTTAATCCTTCAAGTACTTTAACCACTTGAAATAAAAAACAACTACATATCTCAAAATAAAATAAATGAAATATGTATATAAAATTTTGTCTGCTACTTCAATTTAAAACATCTTAATCATGATAAATGAGTTGTGTCAATAGCATCAGCATCATAAACAGTAGCAGCATTTTCTTTTAGTATTACTATTGGCATTAGCAAGCTGAAAATATTGCCAATACTCCCAAATTTTTCTATTTTACTTTGTATATAATTCCGACAAGTCTTGGTTTTGTGGTTAAATTCAATACGAAACTCTTTTTCAAGTCTTTCCAAAGACTTATCATTCACATAACAGGATTGACATAGTCAAGGAAAGTAATTCCCACGGGTATGCTTGGTGGCTGATATCTTAGATACTGTCCTCAGCTCAACCATCACTGACTCGGGTAAAAGGTCATGAACAAATATGTTTCTTCAATTTTGATCGGACCATTTCAATCTTTTGAAATTTTAATTTCCTAAAGTAACATTTGTGTAAATTTTTCTTATTCCAAGTTCAAATTAAAGTAGCTCTAAATTTTTCTTAACTACAGACACAATATTCATATAAAACATGTACCAGCATCCACCAATAATTCATAATAGATGATGGCATAGGTTATATAGTGGGTACTGGCATCATTATTGGTATAGGCTCACATCTCAGAATTGACACATCTCCACATAATATCAAGACAAAAAGGCAGTAATGCTAGTACTTACGCCTCTTAACTCATCAGAGTGTCCATGCTTGTTCTTTGCAAGCGATGATTGGTCAAGTCTCCGTTGTATCTCACTTAGTTTCTGGTTATTTTCTGCTTCCTGAACTGCGGCATTTACATAGGCTAGAATCTCCTTTGATCTTTCCAGAGATCGAGAGATTTGTTCATATTCTTCAGGTTGTTTGTTACTGTCAGTATATGCTAATAGAGACTCAATCAGTAAAGGGTACTGTAAGAAAATGAAAAAGAAAGGAGTTAGTTTCATCTTATTCTATACCTTCATAAAAGAAGAAAGAGATTCTCAGGTCTCTAGATGAGTGTAAGAAAGACAGAAAGAAAAATGTATACATATCATTTCAAAGACACAATGTTTCAAGCAAGGCTAGTTATCATAACTAGTATATAAACGTCCGAAACACTAAGTTAAATATTGACATGAACCCTAAATTAATTACACTTAGAAATAACAATAAAAAAAATAAAAATAAAATCCCCACAGATGCCAAATCACTCATGGCCTTTACAATCTGCATATCCATGATAAGTCTTATAAAAGTTTCTACAATGCTAAGTTGTGTATTATAATCTAAGTTGACATGCTACACTTATACATATAATTAGGAAACAAGTTTACAAAATATATATAAAAGCTAAGTTATATTCTGTTTGAGAAATATCTCCTAAAGTACAATATTGCATAAAAAAACTAAAAACATTAAGTTTCCCTCAGCCTAAATGACCTTCATGATATACAGTGAGGAATACATTCCACTTCTGATCTTTACTTTACCCTACGTTCCATTTCTCCCAGAAGCCTCAAATCAATAGAGGGCACATTTTATAATGTCAAATGCTATTGTCCTCAGCTCCACTTACTTCTAAAACCACAAAATTATCTAATTTTTGAAGAAGGAAAAGAAAATGAAAAAAGAAAATAAAAAGTACAACTTTCCCTTGCTTCTCTAAACTACCTCAACCAACAAATGAATGTCTTCCAGTAACTTTTTTTTTTCTTTTTTTCTTTTTTTTATCATATCCTCTTGCCAAAGGTCTGACCATCGCCCACACTAAAACCCATTTCTCCCTCACAGTTTTTCACCTCCCTCCCCTTGTATCACCCGGCTTATCAGTTACCTTTGATAACCTCTGGAAGCCCGCAGGCAGCATATCCTTGAGTTGAAGTCTTCGGCATGCTGGGTTGTTTTCTTGCTCCTGGAGGAATGCTGAGAGTCTCTGATCTCTCTTCTGCTTCTGTTTAAGGTTCTCTAAAGCTATACCCTGCATCCGAATAAATTCTGCCGCCTGTTGCTGGAAGTGCTCTCCTTGCTCTCCATCAAACTGCAAGAGGGTAAGAGCATTGGTTACAAAGGTCTGCTAAATGAATGGATAATAAAGAGGAGACAGGAGGAAAAGGAATATGAGGTAG
>NC_091580.1:10357856-10362856 GCF_042767895.1 Penaeus vannamei | reverse complement strand
AGGGGGAAAGGGGGGGGAGGGGAGGGGGGGGGGGGGGGGGGGGGGAAGGGGGAGGGGGGGGGAGGGAGGGGAGGGGGGAAGGGGGGGGGGAAAGGGGGGGGGGGGAAAGGGGGGGGGGGGGGGAAAAAGGAAAGGGGGAAAAGGGGGGGGGAAAAAAAAAAAGGGGGGGAAAAAAAAAAAAGGAAGGGGAGGAGAAAAAAAAAAAGGGGGGAAAAAAGGGGGGGGGGGAAAAAAAAAAAAAAAAAAGGGGGGGGGGGGGGGGGGGGGAAAAAAAAAAAAAAAAAAAGGGCAATTTTCTTTATTTTAATTTTAAATTTTTAAATTGAATGAAACAAATTAAAAAAAAAAACACTTAAAAATTGCCCTTTTCATTTACAGTTTTCAGACAATAGAACATTTCAAAAACACAAAAAACAATTTAACAAAAAAATTTTTCAATACGAACCCCCTTGGTTGCAAAGGGGGCGAACCTTTTTTTACGTAAAAAAAAGGGGGGGGGAAGGGGATAAGGGGAAGGGGGTAAAAGAGGGAAAAAGGAAAAATAAAAACAAAAAAAAAGGGGGGGGACTGAATAGGGGAATAGTAGAGAGGAGAAGAGAGAGGGGAATAGTGTTGAGGAGAGGAGAGAAAGGAGAATAGCGGAGAGGAGAGAAGAGAGAAGGGAATAGTGGAGAGGAGAGAAAGAAGAATAGTGGGGAGGAGAAGAGAGAAAGGAGGCCGGCAGGTCGGGCGAGAAGGTCGGCTGTTCGGCCCTTGTTCGCTCCGAGGTGGAGGGCGATCTCGACATTATCCTCGGAGGGAGAGGGAGGTTGGTGTAGTGGGATGGTGAATATAATTACGCCGCTGGCACCCCTGCCTGGCACCCCCGTCTGGCACCCCCGCCTGGCACCACACCCGCACCGGAAATCCAACGCAACACCACCATCACTCTCCCTTTCACCATACACATCGCTTGCCTGAGAAACACCACAACCCATATACAATAGCTGTGCCAGGCGACGTGAGCATTAATTAAATAAACTCCCTGTACAGATCTTTGTCTCTCTCCCTCTCCCTCTCTCCCTCTTTCTTCTTCTCTCCTTCTCTCCCTCTCTCCCTTTCCCCTTCTCTCCCTCTCTCATCTACTGTGATAACCACAACGACCTCCGCCTCAAATGTCCACTGCCTGCTTGGTAAGTACTGCCCATTGCCGTTGATCACACATCGGAGAGGATCGCAGACAAGAGTATTATTCAAATAAAGAATGCAGTCCTGTCTTATTCGCCCTAATATGCTGCAATGTGGCACACTTCCACCCGACATATAAGCAACAAAACAAGGACAAACACGGAGGAAACAGCCACTTGGATACATGTGCTAAAACAAAGCTACCATTACGAGAGAGTGAGCAAAGAATGGCAGAAAGAGATCTTCTCGCGGGGAACGGCGTTCTCTCTTTCAATCGTACTTTTGCGCAGAAATGTAAACTACTGAATGACGCCCTTCACTGCGAGCTAAACAAGCCCATCCCAACTTCCTCCAAACGCATAGCTCCTTCATAAAAGAACCTGGACCACCTCGACATCACGTGCCTGCAGGTGTACACCGAGAAACTCAATGGGTTTCCCCGAACACAGGACGAACACTGAGTGTGCGATTGGCGCTTTAAAAATATCCAATGTGTGGCCTGGAGATAAATAAATGTACTCCTACTTTCATAGCAATAAGCTTTGTAACCCAAGAGCCTCTAGCAACTGTATTTTCGCAGGACTACGTAGTCAGCGAGGCCTTCCGCTCCCGTCGCTGTCAGGCACAAGGTCTACCTAAGTGTATAGACCTTGGTTTGCCAGAGGCAGGCGCAGGCAGCGAGCAATCGGCACCTGAGGAGCGAGACTCGGCAGACGGAGCGCGTCGATGAGGCTCGCCGTCCGAGCGAGATGATAACACAACCCTCCCGCCCATCAGCCGAGGCACTCTGCATCCGGGCGGCCCGATGACATTTTCTGGGTAGTGATACGGCGTTCACCAGCAAGAACAGTCAGCATTTGTACAACGATAACCACGCTGTCTCGGATCTGTCAGCAGCAATGACGAGAACCGATATAGAAGAGACGGAAGCACCTATCAGCGAGGGAGGACCCGTGGCGCCGTCCCTGCGAGGCGACTGTGACCACACAGTTACACAAGGCAGTGATGGACGTATTCTAAAGTTGAGCTAGACGAGATAAGAACTGAAAAGAATAGTGTACTCTTAATATGACTGACGGAATATCAATGGCACTGACAATAACACGACACAAATAAGTAAATTGTAAAATGCACATGGCAGCTGACACTGTTCCTCCGGCACACGCACACACTGATGCGTCACCTAGTCATATGAGAGAATTTTGTCCTGTAGCGATGAATCCCTAGAACCACAGAGCAGGCTTACATGGTTCACTGGTTCGGACACTTACATTCATTAAACCTGTCGTAACATGGATCGCATTATATATAACAAGTAATAACGAATAGCAAACGCACAGCAAAGGCATGTTACGATGTGCCACATGGTAGTCACATGCCACGGGGTTACAACGCCGACACATGACACTGCCACATGGAACATTTGCCAAGAGGCCAACGCCACGACGTCACACGCTCAGTCACATTAAGGACGCTAAATCTGCAGGTCCATCGTGGTCCCACATCGCGAAACATCATGGTGCCAAACGACGGTGCCGTATGACACGCAGCCTTATTCAAGGAGGATACGTTTGACCGCGCGCGGGCGGGCACGCAAAGAGTGGCCGTGGCCCGGCCTCTTGCTGAGGTCGGCCTACCAAAGATCCCAAAGATGCTGTCCGTCAAAACCCAAGCAATCGCGAACTCTGATAATTTCCTAATGCGTCAACATTTCGAATACATGCATTTATAAAAACTTATGTACATGCAGCAATGAACATATATGCCTATGCATAAATAGGCATGGATTGGAATTGGCCCTAGACGCAGCAACGAAAAGAACCCTGGCTCAGTGTGACAAAATCATAAATAGCGAGTGGAATTTTATTCCTCGATTCCGTTTCGCTCAGCCTCGCGAAATCTGCGCCGCCGCCACCGCTCGCTCATTCCCTTGCGCTTGGAGGTCTAATATCGGGAGCGAGTGCGGAAGATGCTTCCGGTGAACTGCCGCTCTCGGCGCTGATTGGCTGGCGGCTCCGAGGGCGCGACTCCCCGTCTTCCCGATGATAAGAAGTCGTGACATTTCTCCACAAAATCCCCCAGGACGCGCCGTGCGGCAGGAATGGCTGTGCAACAAGAGTTCAGCCTCACGAGCGACCGCGGCCGCCTCATCGATGGCTCAAGGAAACCCCGCGGGCGTCTTGCGGCAGACATGCGAATTCCGTAAGAGTCATTCAGAAGACACGGCGCTGCATGCGAGGCCTTTGTATCAACTCGCGCGCATAAACACGCTCATACCTGGCAGGTAATAAGGGCGTCAAACTGCCGTGTAGCAGGCAGTATGGCGCAGGCGCCTCAAATCCCACCGAGCAGAGTGGGACGAAAGCGCGGGCGCAGGAGGGACATGAAGCTGATCCTCAGCAGGAGGAGACATCGAGGAAAAGTTTCAATTACGGGCTGCCGTTAAGCCCCAAACCGCTCTTCCATCTGAAGAAATAGAGAAGTCAGGGGATCCCGACACAAGCGCCCGACTCGCATGAATGCCCCTGCGACGCTGACGACACTTGAAGTGCCCCCGTCCCGCCGTCCCGCCGTCCCGCCGTCCCGCCGCCCTACCACGCCTCCCTCGCCGCCTGCGCTCGCCCTCGGCCCGCTTCACACCTTGAGCGCCCAGGAACAACGACGGGAATGGTGTCACTGGAACATCCCGGTCGCTCCCGCGCCGCCCCAACTTCCTCCTCTCGGCAACCTTGGCCATGGGCGTAAGGGAGCCAGCGTGGCTCTCGCTGTCATGTTGGCACCGCCCCACCAGGCGACTCTCACTCACACTCACTCACTCACTCACTCACTCACTCACTCACTCACTCACACACACACACACACACACACACACACACACACACACACACACACACACACACACACACACACACACACACACACACACACACACACGGAGCAAAAGAGCTTCCCACAGCCAGGCTTTTCCGCTGAAGGGCCACCTCTGTCCCGCCGAGGACCCTGAAGGCAGCCCGCGGGGCGCCAGCGCTTCCTTAGCGAGCACCGCCGGTTGCTTCTCGCCGAGGTTGCCGAGGCCCGCCACGACGGAGGGACGAGCGCCCTCCCCAAGGCTTGTGCTCGGGAAACCCAACTCAAGAGAGATGCCTCATCGTGGAACCGGGATTCTGGCGCACGAAAGTATGACTCGCGGGTTCTTCCACGCCCATACATACACATACAGACGCGGACTTAAAAACAAACACACGCGCGCACACACTCACACATGTACGCACGCACATGTACGCACACACAGACAGACGGGCTAAGCGCCCAGCCCGCGACCTGCCGCCCACGCCGCCGGAGACGGCGAGCGACGGGCGCGCGTTGCCGACAGCACGAGGCCTACGAGGGCGGCCGGGGCGCTCCAAGGGGTGTTGGCATGGGCGCCTCGGACTCCCTCTCGCGCCAAGCTGAACCTGCTCGTTAAATGCTAATGGCTTATTTGTGTTGCGAGCTTCGCCTTCGGCCGCCTTCCGTGGGCGCGTGAGCCATGCTGTCGCCTGTCCAGCACGCGGCCCGGACGGCGACCCCCTGCGGCCGCGCCTCCTGCGCCCGACGGAGAGCCTGGCCGCTCGGCACTCAGTCCACCCGCCACGCAATAAAGGCAGCATCACCACAGGCACAGCATAGCCTGCCTGTTCATGTCGGCCGAGAAGAACATGCTCGCCGCCTTCACCTCGCGCCTACATTCCCGAATCCCGAGCTTCCTGCCCACAGGGCCGCCGCAGTCTACGCAAACACACGGCGAACGCACGGAGCGGATCTCTGGCGTGAAGAGCGCACCCCTCTCTCTA
>NC_091580.1:10322856-10332856 GCF_042767895.1 Penaeus vannamei | reverse complement strand
CGCTGCCACATAGTTCTGCCGCAGGCGTAAAGTCCTATCTCTCGGGTCTTAAAATCCTTAACTTGGGTCACAGGACACTCGGAATACGTTACTCTGGGCTCTCTGGGTTCTCTATTCTCTCTCCTCTTCTCATAAAGGGCAGAACCGTTTTCCTAAGCATTCTTGCGCAATTTCTCCCAGATCATACGAACACCCGAGGTTGGACATTTTGTTCTGAATTTCATATCTATATTTTTAAGTACGTTCATCATTTGTCTATATATTATCAATCATTTTGTTTTTAAACCCAAACGCTGATTTCGGGCACCCCTGACTCGACACTCGCAGCAATTATCATAAATAAGAAATAAGTAGATGAGCATTTCCTCGATTTGTTTACATTCGGACGGCGACAACTTCAACGTCTGCTCCGACAGCTCTCGGAAATTTCTTTTGAACGACGAAGAAAATGGACAACAAAACGCCTACTTGGAATCCTAACGCTGAGTTCCTCTTTCTCTTCTTTGGGCCTCCTCGCCGACGCTCGGATAACGAAACACATAGATAAGTTAATGCACAAGAATGATACTGCACATTATACACATATATACTAACACAGGCACAGACATACAGACACAGACACAGACACAGATACACGTACACGCACGCACGCACGCACGCACACACACACTAATGGTGTTTTATATAAATTTAGTACATCTTTATAATAGACGATCCAATGTAGTTTAGTACATCCTTATAGCACATCTTTATCTGACTGACTCACTAACTGACTCACACTCACTCACTCTCTCTTTCCCTTTCTGTCTCCCTCTCTTTTTCTCTCTCCCTCCCCTTTCCCCTTCTCTCTCTTTCCCTTTCCATTTCAATTTCCCTTTTCCTCTCCCTTTCTCACTCTCTTCCTTTCCCTATCTCCCTTTCCTTCTCCCTCTTCCTTTCCCTTTCCCTTTTTCTCGATCTTCCTCTCCTTAACTCACTTTCCCTCTCCCTCTATCCCTTTCCCTTTGCCCTCTTCTTTCCCTCTCCCTTTCCCTTTCCCTTTCCCTTTCCCTCTCTCTCTCTCCCTTTCCCTATCTCTCTCCCTATCCCCCTTCCCCTTTCCCTCTCCCTATCTCCCTTTCCCTTTTCCCCTCCTCTCCCTCTCTCCCTTTTCCCCTCCTCTCCCTCTTTCCCTTTTCCCCTCCTCTCCCCCCTCTCTCCCTTTTCCCCTCCTCTCCCCCCTCTCCCTTTCCCTTTCCTTTTCCTTCTCTCCCTTTCCCTCTCTCTCCCTTTCCCTTTCCTTCTCCCTATCTACCTTTTCCCGTCCTCTCCCTCTCTCTCTTTATCCCCTCCTCTCACTCTCTCCCTTTTCCCCTCCTCTCCCTCTCTCCCTTTTCCCCTCCTCTCCCTCTCTCCCTTTTCCCCTCCTCTCCCTTTCTCCCTTTACCTGCTCCTCTCCCTCTCTCCCTCTCTCCCTTTTACGTTCCTCTCCCTCTCTCCCTTTCTTCCTTTACCTGCTCCTCTCCCTCTCTCCCTTTCTCCCTTTCTTCCTTTACCTGCTCCTCTCCCTCTCTCCCTTTTACGCTCCTCTCCCTCTCTCCCTTTTCCCCTCCTCTCCCTCTCTCCCTTTTCCCCTCCTCTCCCCCTCTCTCCCTTTCCCTTTCCTTTTCCCTCTCTCCCGTTCCCCCTCTCTCCCTTTCCCTTTCCCTCTCTCTCTTCCTTTCCCTTTCCTTTTCTCTCCCCCTATCTCCCTTTCCCTCTCCCCGCCCACCCCAGCTTCTTATTTGGGGTCCTATGACGCCAGGAGTGCATGTACAGATTCAAGGTCTCCTTCTTCTCCTTCTTCTTCTTCTTCTTCTTCTCCTTCTTCTCCTCCTCCTCCCGTCACTCACCCCATACTTACCCTCCCTTTCCTCATCCTTATTCTCACCCTCCTTACCTTCACCTTCATCCTCATCCTCACCTTCACCCTCATCCTCACCCTCCTCACCTTCACCCTGATCCTCACCCGCACACCTTCACCCTCATCCTCATCTTTACTCTCACCCTCGTCCTCATCCTCACCCTCCTCACCTTCACCCTCATCCTTACTCTCACCCTCAACCTTACCCTCACCCTCCACTTGCTCAACCTCAATCTCACCCTCACCCTTACCCTTACCCTCATCCTCATCCTCATCTTCACTCTCACCTTCACTCTCACCTTCACCTTCACCCTCACCCTCACCCTCACCCTCACCCTCTCCATCACCCTCACTCTCCTTCTCCTCCTTCTCACTCACTCATCCTCCTCATCCTCACCGTTCTTATTATTGTTATTGCCAACATGTATGTCATCTACTCCGGTTCACGAATCCTTTCTAAATCAATATGGACTTATTTCTAGCCTTAGTCGTTAAAACATTAACAGGTTTTACACCGATTCCTCATTTCACTCGCAACACCATACACCCAGTGTTCACTAATATTTGTCTTTTTTTTTTTTTTTTTTTTGTCTTGTTCCCATCATTTTCTGAACCATACTGTTTTTCTTTTCTTTTTCTTTTTTCTTTTTTTTTTGCCTTTTTTTTCCTGTTGAGTATCCATTTTATGTCCGTGTGGATGTGAAGATCATCCATTTTCCCCCTTTTTTTCAAAATATTGCAATTCTTCGTCCTGCTATCGACTGATCCTCTGAGACCTCCCCCTTACATGTTTCTGAATCAGCTAAATCTTACCTAAACTGAGGTTAGTTTTCTCCCAACATATTAAATGCAAACATAGATTAATTTTCAGTAAGGCTATATGAAACGAAAACGGTGTATTTGATTTTTTTTAAGCGATGGTAGTTATCTAAGTTTAGCCGGTGAAGTAAGCGTTCGTTTTCTATGACGTGCCATTCTTCACAGAAAACTAAGTGTTCAACCACCAACTTCAACAAATCCCAGAAGATGACTATGTACAAATTACCAATTATGATACTTAAAATATGTTTAATACAACTTAAAATATATACGTATTTAAGACTACAGACCTTCTCTTACCAATAACTTTTAATTATTCTTAGGTTACATATCAAATATCAATTACCATACACATATTTCTACAAAATAACCAGTACTTCCTGGACTAAATACTCACGGTTGTACTGATACCGTACTAATCTTTATCGGCCCATGCAATATCGATTGGTCAGCAATTTTCTTTTAAATCTATCAAAAACTAATAACTTACCGACGAATTACAAATGTAAACTAAAAGCCTAAATTAATTCAACCATGAAGCTTTAAAACCCAAGAGATTTAGGCGTGTGTTAAAAGTGAAAATAAGGAGATGTGCAAGAATGGGAAAATGTAAAGTCAAAAGGAGAGGCTGAGTGAGTGGGAGAGAGGGCGTGGAGGGCGGAGTGAGTGGGAGAGAGGGCGTGGAGGACGGAGTGAGTGGGAGAGAGGGCGTGGAGGGCGGAGTGAGTGGGAGAGAGGGCGTGGAGGGCGAAGTGAACGGAAGTATGGCAGATGGAGTGGGAGGGAGACGGAGAGCGAGAGAATGAAACCACTGTATGTTTCCCTTCAGAGCATCACTTCGAGAATATCGTGCGATTTTAAATCCACACAAAAATAAGCCGCTGTGCAATAGACACAAAAAACAATGATGATAGTCAGTATATTGGCTGTACTAACAACTGCAAATCAGACCGTTGTAAAAACTACGAGTCATTGCTCTATTCTCGGTTGTCCCGGAGGGGAGAGAGGCCCCACCGCCCACACCTGCAAGGAACGAGAAAAGGTACGGCGGCAGGGCGTGGCCGTCAACAGGAGCGAAGGGAAAACGCATACTTATACTGCGATTATCTTTTTTTCCACAGGGTGAAGCACAATTTCTTTGCGCGTGGAAACCCCTTGCTGCGGAATTCCCTACGTGGAGATAAACATGTCTTGGTAATAAACAAAAGCCATGCACTGAGCAGGCTAAACGCAAATCCTTTTGGGCACTCGGATCCACACTAAAGGCATGTCAAACTGATCCGGGGCCAGACGTGGGTTCAATGGAAAACATAAAAGAAAGGGAGGAAAGTTGGGTGAAACAAAATTAAAAAGCATTTCCACGACTGTCAGATATTCAATGTTTTAAATGTTTTATGTATGAAATGTTTGGGTTAACAGAAGCCTGGAAAAAGAATTTCAAAAATATCCAGCCATTAAACCACGTTAACATGCAGCAGTTATTGTTCGCTAATTTCATTAGTGTTCAATTAATTAAGTCTCAGGTCATAATCGCTAAAAGCCCGGAAGTGACGCAGACCGACAGCAAACAAGCTTGACAACGGAATCCGAGGAACCGGGAGGAGACATGCGGCGCCCAGCTGGGCAGAGGACGGGGACGAGGCAGGCAAGCATGCGTGCTAAGGGACAGGAGGTAGAGATTCTACAGGAAGCTAAACGTAACAGACAAGACAGACAGACAAAGACCAACAACACCAACTCACAGTAATTCAGATTGGGAAGACCACGCGGACTGGAGAAACCTCAAGGTATTGGACACGGCAGCGCTGCTGTAAAATCACACGGGAGGACAACATTACACACAGACACACAGAAGAAGTGCGGGCGAGGCTGTGTACATGGGGGAGTTGGCGGTGCCGCCACACCTCCACACTTGACAAACTGTATCTCAGGCTACTGACTTTGTACAACATGCAAGCACAGACACGTTACTATATTCATCACCTCACACCAGTATGAGAATAGTTTAGTACACAGGCAAGTGGGATTAGAATGATGAAAGAAGAATTATTTTTTTTTGTGCAGAATTTCAGCCACCTAAATTTAACCTTCCCTCCTACACACTACTTGCATAATTTCTCCTTTATCAACCTATCTCTTGCAAATTGTTCCGGCAAAGGTCTATGGTGTACCCAGAACGCCTCCGCCACCGAAACCCTTTCCACGGAACCCCCACCGAGCTATTCCTACGGCCTCTCCTATTGCCTTCGGCCACAACGAACCGCCCTTGGACACTCGACGCCTACGAGCCAGAGCGCTGCTCTTTGGCTCTCCCTGCTGGTCTGTGTCTCTATCTATATTTCAATCCTATACATTCTCACACACACACTCTGTCTCTGTCCCTCTCTCCCACTCACTCATAATCACTCATCCACTGACACAATCACTTCACTAACTCACTATCAAGCATTCACTTACTCACAATCACTCACACAATCTCAATCCCTTACTCAATCACAATCAATCTCTCAATCACAATTACTCATTCACAAACACTCAGTCACAATCCCTCAAACACAATCAATCTCTCAATCACAATCACACACTCAATCACAATCACGCACTTAATCACAATCACTAACTCATTCACAATCACTAACTCATTCGCAATCACTCAATCACAAGCACTCACACTCAATTACTCGTTCCTCTCTCTCACTCCTTGCGCCTCTCTCACCCACCCACTCTCCCTCTCCCTCTCACCCTCTCCTCGTTCGCCTCTTGGCCCTTATTAGTGTGCAGAGAAATGCAATGCTACCAAATCTAAGCGACGCCCACGGCACCTCTAGAGCTGTGGTTGTCAATCCCGAGTGAAGGAGGGAGCAAAGGAAGGGTGATGATAATGACAACTGTAGAAAAAAAAACAAGAATCAGCATCATCAACATCAAAGGAAACCCTAAAAATATCCGTCAAAAGCAGACATGCAAGCAGTAGTCGACGATACAATGCGGTATCCAAAACCCATTTTCTACAGCTTCTGGAACACGTCCACCACCTTCATACCCGAGCCTACCCACACAAGCTGTGTTATACTTCTTCATAGATGTCCCTTGATAACTTTCCATACTATGTAGCTGACACTATGACTCGTAACTATGATGCAGGATTACACCACCAACGCTGAGTGGCACTGGTAATGGAACCACCAGCCTGCTATTTATTAAGAGCTGTACCTATCAACAGTATCCTTTGAGCAATTTCCATATAAAATGGCTGGATGACCCAGCCGACTCTGATACAACCATCTGCCTACTGGTCACCTATGAGTTGCAGCAATTAATTACACAACACCGCAGGCGTGTGACTGAATCGAACCAGCTCCTGGTGTGCCCCATGTGCAACGGTCAGTGAGGTTACGCAGAACATCCACAAACACTGTACAAGAATCAGGCTAGCCGCGCCCGCGGAGGAAGCTAGGCCCTTCGGATACTCACGCGCTGTCGGTGGAGCAGACGTTGGTGCTGGAGGAGTCCGGCGAGCCGTACTCGTCGAGGTTCTCGGAGCCATTGTTGGCGACCTCCAAGCCCGTGCTGGAGGAGGTGGTGGAGGAGGCCGCGTGGCTGTTGGCGTTGGCGGTCGGGGCGGCGTTGGTGCTGTTGGCGTGGTGATTGGTCACCGTGCCCGGGTCCGAGCGGCGCTGCTCCTTGCCGCTGCCCCAGGCCGGCCCGCCCACGCCGCTGCCGCCCTTGTCTCCTGCAAAGCAACACGGACGTCAGTGTTAAAGTCATGTCATGAGAACTTGGGGTACAAGAGTAAAATCTATATCTATATCAATACAAAAAATCTGCTTCCTGAAATATACATAACAAAATAACACCTTCGATCTCCGATTCTGATCTTCGGACGCCGATAACCGAACATCTCACGAAGAAAGGAAAACAGCCTAAGTAAACATGGCTCTGCATTCACACTACAAGCAAGGTTACACTAGTAGACGTAAATAAATAATGAGAGAGCCGATTTTTGGTACATCTGTTAATAACAGACTTTGTTCTTAAATTATAACAAATAGTAATGTAGTGACACATCTTACATACTAGCGTAATTACAGAGTTGATAAAACATGGGATAACGTAGATATGACGATTGCTTGACGGAAGCACCGAGAGCACGACTTGGCCATCGAGGCGAGATTCGGAACATGGGTAAGTAAGGGAACCACATGAGATAATTATCACCATCATCGTCGTCGTCATCATCATCTCTTAGAAGAATTACTTTCCAATGACTGCAACTTCTCTAAAAAGAATTATAACACATGGAGTTCCACAGGGCTCCATCTCGGGACCCATTTTATTCCTTCTATTTATCAATGAAAAAGTCAATGGGTGCTTTCTAAATTTCCCACTCTTTGCTGGTGAAGTTTGCTGTCACACTCCAGGAGACAAAGATATGCCTCCAGCTCTACTTCATGTCACCACTGCAAATGTTCCAATTAAAAGGGCAATGCATACCAAGTTTCTTGGCATTCACACTGATTTTCAGTTAAATTGGTGAAAACGCAGAAACACTGTAGTATCTAAACTAAGCAAACTATGTGGACTTATTCATCAATTACGCATTACTCTCGAAATCCTTGCAACAAATATACTTTACATTGGAATAAGCACATCTTATGTATGGGCCAACTGTTTGGGCAGCTACATGCTCTACCTCACTTAAACCATTGCATGTAACTCAAAAAAGAATTGTTCGTAGTATCTTGAGTCTTAGAAGAAATGGTCACATACCTGGTTTCCTTAATCTCATTTATTAAAAGTCAAAGAAATAAAAAAAACTTACAACTGTATTTTTTTTTTTTTTTTTTTTTTTTTTTAACAAAAACTCTTTTTATCATAGAATTAACGACAATTATCCTTCACGAGACATATACTTGACATTTCATCCATGCAGAGTGAACAGTCTAAATCTTGTATATTGTATCATGGTCCTACTCACAGGAATGCCCTGAAAATGCACGCAATTGTGCTACTGTCCTCTTTTAGAAGTTCGTTAAAACGGTATTTATGATCTTAATATGTTTTTTATGTTTAATTTTACTTTATTTGTTTCATCTTTTCTACTAGATGCTCTTGTGTTTTTGTATTTCCTCTTATACAGCACTACATATAATGAATGTCCCTCATGTCATTACCACAAGTATCTTTCCCAATATCAATATGCGCAATATCATTAAGTAAATATTAGTTTACGTATTATATTATGTCTTGATTTCTCTTTTGCTCTTCTATATTTCTACATGTTTTAATGTTGTGTAATATACATTAATGTCAATGATTAATACTTGAAGCGGATTTCCGAAGGGAGCTCACTCCTGGAGGGCTCAGCCGCAACACTATTGTAAAATGTCGTGTTTATGTTGATATATGATGTTTGGCTAAATAAATAGTTTGATTCTGATTCTGATTTGATTCATCATCATCATCATCATCATCATCATCATCATCATCATCATCATCATCATCATCATCATGTCATTTCGTCCTTTCTGTTGAAGAATGAATATTAACGTCCTTTCCAAATTTTCGAAAAGAGAAAAGGTGAAAAATCTGGCAATAGATTTGTGGCAGTCCTCCTGCACCAAACAGGACAAGGACACACGTTTCGTACTTGGACATTCGAATTACCTTTTCATTCTTCCCCAAGTTGCCTGTTTCGACAATCCCTTTCTTCTGCTAGAATGACTCCAATTAATTAAAATCTTAAAGAACGCCCCCCAAACATATTACATACACAGACTTTTTTCTTGCACATGTATCTGCAAGACTATCAAAATCTGCTGAGTTAATTTTCTTTTAAACTGGTAGCAATAATTCATCGCCTGTGAAGATGCGGTTTATCTTTCATCGTTTCTTCAAATGCGGCGGATCAGTTCAGTCCCCCCGCCCCCCCCCCTCCTTCCCCGACAGAGCCGAGCGCGAGGCCGCCCCCAAGGCCCGGCAGGAGCCCGGCTGACGGCCACCTCGGGCAGGTTCTCGGGCCGCGCTCGCCCTCGCGCCGTTGGCTCTCAAGGCGCTCCCTTCAATGGGCGAAGGACTTAAAATTTCCTCGCGGTTTTCTCCCTCTTACTGGACTTTCACACTTTCTTTCTATCCCCTCCAGACTTTCTTTCTTATCCCCCTTCCTTCGTAATCTTTTCCTCCGTATTTACTTGCTACCCCTTCCTTCCTCCTTAAGTATCTCTCTTCCCCTTTCTTCCTCTGTTCATTCCTTTGTTATTTCTCTTCCTTTTTGATTACCAATTTCTCTCTCTTTCCTCCATCTCGTTTTCCCTTCCTCCCTTCCTCCTTCGTTAACTCCCTCCCGTCTCCCCCTGTCCCAATCACTCCTTCCACAATTCCATCCCATTTTCCTCACTTCCTCCCCTATCCGTTATCCTTACTCACTCCTTATCTCCCTCTCTCCCTCACTGCCTCTCTCCTCACTGCTCCACATACTATCTTCGTGGTCTCCTTCCTTCCATCCATCCATCCATCCATCCATCCATCCATCCACCCATCCATCCATCCATCCATCCATCCATCCATCCATCCATCCTCCCTATCTCCTTCCCTACCTCTCTCCCTCCCTCTCTCTCTCTCTCCCTCCCTCACTCACTCACTCCCCCCCCCTTCTTACCCCCCCTTTCTCTCCCTCTGGTGGAGCGTTTCCCTGATAAAGGTCAGAGCGCGGGAAATTCAAAGGATAGATTCGCTCAAATCGCAAATGGCAGATTATGTGATAATTCAGATTTCAATTAATATCATAAAGTTGTTAGTAGCACTTTTACCCCTAATACCTAATCAGCATATTAATTAATCTAAAAAAAAAAATGCACTGTTGTATCTACCGATTGACTTCCTCCAGTTATAAATCAAACTATTGATTAGCCTCTGGATCAGTGAATCAATGATTTACGTGGATTAGGAATGCCTTTACATTTTATCCTAGAATTATTTCAGCATTACAAATAAAAAATCTGCGAACTTTAAGTGAATGACAAAACACCCTTGCGCCTTGATAAAATGGCAGAAGAAAATACTATCCATAAAAGAAATTCACACAAGGTAAGACCACATTTCCAAATATCTCCTGCGACTTAACAGAACTGTCAATATTGGTACCTTCTGGATTAGGTATTCTTAAAGGATCTCAGAGTTCGAAGTGGAAAAATCCTAATATCCCCCTTTTCGCTAAGAGGTCGGAGTGCACTTTTTGTTGAATTTCCTCTTCCGGAATATTTACTCTATTTCTCCGAAATTGCGACCGAAGTTCTTCTT
>NC_091580.1:10312856-10315356 GCF_042767895.1 Penaeus vannamei | reverse complement strand
AGGGCACGCCTGTGAGGGACTATTATGCCCAGCGAGGCCACGAAGAAGGCAACACTTTGAGGCAGGGATGAAAGCCAGCGGTATGACGCCGGCGGAGTGAAGTGGCCACAGTTATCTTAATATTCAATGGAACCCTTCCACGTCCTCCCGCTTGCTGTCTGACGCACAATCGGAGGAGAGGCTTGGGGGAAACACGGGGAGGGGGGATTTTACTCATTCTTCTGGCAATGCTTGCGACGTAAATATCCCTGTGCATCGCGATCAGAGACAAAGAGCAACACTTCCCTGCACATTCTGACACTGTCACCATGATCACGTTCTTGTATTTAAGATAAATCTGGAATCAAGCCTGCGTCGCATCCTTGCTTCCCAAAGGCTCCTAAGCTTGTAGAGGACACTTTCAGTTTGTATAATTTCCTGGTCTACCTGCATCTGCATGTAAGCAAAAATATATATCTATCTATTTCTTGCTTTCAACCGATCTCTAAATTTCCCATTTTGTCGCTTTATAAACATAACAATAAAGAACAGACAAGGGAAATCCCATAATCAATATAACATCATTTACTTGAAGTAGGTCTTACTAGAAGAACTGCAAAGCGTACCTCAAGGGATGAAACAAATTTACTGCACCTGTCATACACTCTTGAATACGTCACCCATTATCTAACATCATGAGCATTATCCACTTCCCACAACCATTTCTTGCGCCTTCCTTCCCTCCCTATTAACAGCGGTGCTTCCTCTGCACACTCCCAGACCTGTCACCGCCTCTTCCTTTCCTATCTCCTTCTCTGCTTCTCTAGTCAGGATTCCACTCTTTGCCCTCCTTCCTTTCCTGCTAAAACCGCCCTTTTTGCCACTGACCCTGACACTCCATGCGTGCAGATGAGCAAACACCACCTGCTGATTCTTCCAGTTACTTACCTGGCGCAGGTAAGCGGGACATGAGTCACCGCCCCCGAACTCCCTCCGCACATCCGCCCGCATAACTCCTGCCGCTCCGCCCCGCCCCAACCCTCCTCTTTCCTCTCTTTCCTTCCTTCCCTTCCCTCCATTCTCTCGCCTCCTTTCCTTCCCTTCCTTATCATCCCTTCCATATCACCCCATCCCATCCCTTCGCTTCCTTTCCTTTCCTTCCCTCCCCTTTCCTCACCCCGCGCACTCCCTTTCCCTTCCCTTCCCTTCTCCGAGCGACTGAAGTGCGGGGATGAAAGCGAGCAAGCAGATTGCGAGGCTCTTATCCGGCGCGAGGGTCACTGGCATCGAGGGCGACCAGAGCGCTCCCCTCGACCGAGCGGCGGCTTGGCTGATCATAAATGCGGAAAGGAACCCACGTGAGGGCACTGCCGCGAAGGTCCTCCTTCCTCCATGCAAATGCGGGGAAGCATTACTCTTTCATTCCCACTTCCTCTCCCTCACCCACACCTATACCCTCATCCTCACCCACATCCACACCCATCCTCTCAACCACACACGCAATGACACCCTCACCCACACCTGCACCCACGCTCACACTCATACCCACATTCACTCATACCCTTACTCACACCCAAACCCACGCTCACACCCACACCCCACACCCAAGTCCACGCCCGCACCCACACCCCACACCCACACTCACATACCATACTGATCCAAAGGTGCACAAACGACTTTGACCGGCAGCCGCCTCCTTCCGGCTCCTCACAGACCACAACTATGCCTCCAGCTCTCGCCCAATCTTCCCTGTCCTCAGACCTACTTCTACTTACACGTTTTGTTTTTCTTTCAAAAGCTAGGACACCGAGTTCCCTCTACAAAGGCATTTCCTGTATGCAAAGTGCAATGCAGGCAACGCAAACAAACAAAAATTCCCCCAAAATCACCCGCCTCCTCCCTGGAGAGTGAGCGACGACAGCGTCCCGTTACGCGGAAGTGATGCAAGAAAGAGATGGCATCAACGAAGACTTCACCAACGCCTTACGTGCACGTCTTATATCTAGATTTCTAGGTAAGTGTACTGCTAATCCCATCCATCGGTAACGCCTTTCCGAGGGCCAGGTCATCCGTGGAGCTCGAGGCCGTCAATCACTTCTCCGTGGAGGCTGAGCGTCACTCGTCTGGCACTCGCTGGGTCGTCCACTTCGATGGTTCGGGGCAATGATTCGAATCTGGTGGTTATGACTTCGCTCGGACGTCACTTTCACAGCTGAGACACCTATTATTTACGTCTACCACAGCTCACTTCGGATATGTTTCCTCGGATACACGAAATTCTAACCGCTAAATATGCCTCATTTGCCTCCGGTCCCAAGCTCGCCGGCCAAGGGAAGTTCAAGCATGAAGACCAGGGCCATCCGCCTCCACTTTTCTGAGAGCCAGCGTGGGTCCCGTTAGGCGAGCGCAGCCGACGAGAAAGCCACAATGCGCCTTCGAGTGAGACGTCCCACCCAAGCGGCCTGGTCGTCGAGTGCCTTTCGAGCGGACGAAAGGCTTCTGGAAATATTTCTTCCAACCA
>NC_091580.1:10275356-10277856 GCF_042767895.1 Penaeus vannamei | reverse complement strand
ATACCCCCTCCCCCTCCCCCCCAAACCGTCATAAAACCCCTCGCGTCTGAGCTGAAATCCCCGCCGGAGGATCACATAACTCCGACAGCCGCCGCCCGGAGGCGTCACGGATCAGGAGAAGCGAAGCCACAGCCTCGGAACACGAAATCGGTTCCCGCTGCCGCCATCTGCGCCGCCGCCTCCTCCTCCCGCGGGCGCTGCGGGGGCGGAGGCGCGGCCGCTCAGAGAGACGATCCGCGGTGAAAGTGCGGTCCCGGGCCAGCAACGGGGACGCCGCCCGCGCCCGACACGCCAGCTTGCGAACTCAACCGCAAACCCGAACGTGGCCGGGCTTGACTGCGAATCGAAGCGTGCAACATGCAACTGTGAATAATAGCTCAACTTGGTCATAAAAGTTGAAATGGTACTTTCAAGAGATCCGGAACACAAGAGAAACAACAGAAAATGCCGCAACTCGAATATCGTCTTCGAACGAGCCTCTAACCTCTCGGCTTGAAGCAATATCCCCAGCGTAGACAGTATGTCACATGAAGAAC
Source organism: Penaeus vannamei (assembly GCF_042767895.1). Lineage (NCBI taxonomy): Eukaryota > Metazoa > Arthropoda > Malacostraca > Decapoda > Penaeidae > Penaeus > Penaeus vannamei. The sequence goes on along the minus strand of NC_091580.1, from coordinate 10,277,320 downwards.
ATACGGCTGATTGCAAACGGAAATCAATGTAAATATATGCATGCATGCATAACTACACACATAAACACACACACACACACACACACACACACACACACACACACACACACACACACACACACACACACACACACACACACACACACACACACACACACACACACACACACACACACACACACACACACACACAGAGCACACGCATGCAAGCTCCGCAATCCCTTACACACGCAAGGCTTCCTTCCTCCCACCAATGCCTTCGCAGTGTCGAGGGCGGCGCAGCGCACTGCCTTGCCCCGAACAGTACGGCTGCCGCTCTCCGCCCCAGCTACAAGTTCCTGCCCAGTCTGACACTATCTTGACTCAATCACGCCGCACGCCCTTTGCTGCTTGGACTTCACGGTTTGGAAAAGGGAGACAAGAAGAGGGTGATAATGCGAGACGAAGAATTTAAGGGGTGAAGAAGTCAGTCAACAGCCTTGAAGAGATGTTAGGAAGGAAAAAGAGGAAGGATAGGGGCGAGAGGTGCTGGCTGACGAGGTTTGTGGTGTAGTAATAGTAAAATAATAATAATAATAATAATAATAATAATAATAATAATAATAATAATAATAATAATAATAATAATAATAATAATAATAATAATAATAATAATAAACTACAACAGCAACAATAATAATAACAACTACAACAACAACAATAATAATAATAACGATAATAATAATTATAATAGCTATAACAATAATAATAATAATAACCAACAATAACACAAATAATAATAAAAGTAATAATTATAACAATAATAATAAAAAACAATAACAACAAAAACAATAATATTAATAATAATAACAATAATTATAATTATAATTATAATAATAATAATAATAATAATAATAATAATAATAATAATAATAATAATAATAATAATAATAATAATGACAATAACAATAACAATAATACCTATAATAACAACACTCAAAACAAGACGCCATAACACTGCTCCTGAGCCGCCCCGCCCACATCCCGTGGCCGGTCATCCGAGGCGCCCGCGAGCAGGCCGCCCTGACCGCCCTGCCTTGACCTGTCCGGCGTTCTTGACTTTCTTTCCTTAACCCTCGCCGGCACCGCAGGCCCCTCTCCTCCAGCCTCCGGCCCGCCCTTTTCCCTCCGCATTTCTCCACCTCGTTTCACTGTTTTTTTTTGTTTTGTTTTTTTTGTCCTCGCGTCGTCTTTGAGGCCGCCCATCCCTCCCGCCCCACAGCCGCCCGTCCCTCCCGCCCCACAGCCGCCCGTCCCTCCCGCCCCACAGCCGATCGTCCCTCCCGCCCCAAAGCCGCCCGTCCCTCCCGCCCCACAGCCGCCCGTCCCTCCCGCCCCACAGCAGCCCGTCCCTCCCGCCCTAATGCCGCCCGTCCCTCCCGCCCCACAGCCGCCCGTCCCTCCCGCCCCACAGCCGCCCGTCCCTCCCGCCCCACAGCCGCCCGTCCCTCCCGCCCTACAGCCGCCCGTCCCTCCTGCCCCACAGCCGCCCGTCCCTCCCGCCCCACAGCAGCCCGTCCCTCCTGCCCCACAGCCGCCCGTCCCTCCCGCCCCACAGCAGCCCGTCCCTCCCGCCCCACAGCCGCCCGTCCCTCCTGCCCCACAGCCGCCCGTCCCTCCCGCCCCACAGCCGCCCGTCCCTCCCGCCCCACAGCAGCCCGTCCCTCCCGCCCCACAGCCGCCCGTCCCTCCTGCCCCACAGCCGCCCGTCCCTCCCGCCCCACAGCAGCCCGTCCCTCCCACCCCACAGCCGCCCGTCCCTCCTGCCCCACAGCCGCCCGTCCCTCCCGCCCCAAAGCCGCCCGTCCCTCCCGCCCCAAAGCCGCCCGTCCCTCCCGCCCCACAGCCGCCCGTCCCTCCCGCCCCACAGCCGCCCGTCCCTCCCGCCCCACAGCCGCCCGTCCCTCCCGCCCCACAGCCGCCCG
>NC_091580.1:10247856-10267856 GCF_042767895.1 Penaeus vannamei | reverse complement strand
AGAGAGAGAGAGAGAGAGAGAGAGAGACACACGCAGAGACAGAGAGAGAGAGAGAGAGAGAGAGAGAGAGAGAGAGAGAGAGAGAGAGAGAGAGAGAGAGAGAGTGAGAGAGAGAGAGAGAGAGAGAGAGAGAGAGAGAGAGAGAGAGAGAGAGAGAGAGAGAGAGAGATAGAAAGAGAGAGAGAGAGAGAGAGAGAGTGAGAGAGAGAGAGAGAGAGAGAGAGAGAGAGAGAGAGAGAGAGAGAGAGAGAGAGAGAGAGAGAGAGACTGAGAGAGAGACTGAGAGAGAGACTGAGAGAGAGACTGAGAGAGAGACTGAGAGAGAGACTGAGAGAGAGACGCAGAGACACAAAGACAAAGACTGGGCCAAAGCGAGGGGCGAGCGTGAGTGCCCTCTCTTGCATGAGGATCCCCGTCCCTGGCGTCAGAGGCCCCCGTGCGCCCGTAAATTGGTGGGCGCGCGAGACCCCTCCTTCCCTCAGCCTCCCATCGCCCGAACGCCAGAGATCATCTCCTCCAGCGCAGAGGGTAATAAGAGGAACCGATCCGGATTTCCCTGATTATCCGCGCGGCGCCTCGCCTTATTAATGTGACATGAGTGAGTGGACCGCCCGGTTCGCGCCGCATTTGTCCACTTATTGCAAATTGAGATAAGCCATCCGGCGGCCATAAAACACTGACAGAAGCATCGGACGTCGCCTCGTTAACATACATAATGATGCGACGGTCGCTCCATCTCGCGGGACGGCGCGTACAAATGCCCCTCCTCAGCGAACTCTTTATCTTCCCTCCTGTTACATGCCCATCTAATCGGGCATCTTCAGCCCACAAGTCACCCGCTTAGCCTAATGCAGTTGTTATCTATCATTCGCTCGCATCCAATTAGACCCGCAAACCCGGCCTGGACGAACTCGTACAGTCACACATGAATGGCCGCGCCAGAGGACGTCCACAAGCCCGTCCTCGGAGGCCCGCGGACGCCTGCAATTAAAGCCGCAACTTTTACGACGGCACAAGAACAGGATCGCGGTATCAGGCCCCATCAATTGGCATAATCGCACACCGTCAAACATATACAGAGTTGTACACTGGATGACTAAACACTCCACTCGTGTACATGGATTGGCATAGAGAAAACAAGTGTATTGATAGAACACAACAGACGTGCATTGAAAGAACACAAAAGATGTATATTTAAAGAACTTCTTTTGTGTCCAGTGGGTATTTCTGCTTCTTGTACGTTAGGCGCATACACATAATCGCCAGAAAGTAACATCTCATCATTCTAAAGAGTGTGACGACAACAGTGAAGTGCAAAAACAGACCGCAAGTAACACTGGCCGTCTACTAACCGGCAACACAAAAAAGAAAATTCGAAAATCATGCAAAGAAGAACGACAAAGAACAACATTCGCTGTTGCATAATGAACATACTGCGAGCATGTCCAGAGGTCTTGGAACTTGCTATGTATTGACGTGGTCATACGACTGATTATTTAAAGTTCCATTCGCAAGCACTACATATCACCATGGAGATTTTCCAGGCTGATTCGCCGCCGACCTTATCTGGTGATAAGAACAGGAATCGAAGTGGAAACAGGAACAAACGTCGTATTTCTTGGTAGAAATATTACTTTCGGTAAACTATTACAATCAAAATGTCAAGGTCAGAGGCTGCCCTCTCCCCTCCTCCCCACGAAAGAAAACCGTTGCCAGCGTCAGAATGCAACAAACCAAACACGCACAGCTTCCCTACAGGATGAATCAACGCCCCTCTTCCTTCCTTCGCCAGGAATGCCGCCGTCGCAACTATGAAAGCTGTCGACATCGCACGCGGCGTGTTCGCGCCTTAGCTGCCGCCTTCCTGGGTTCTTGACTGGACTCAGGAGTCGCATCAGATTTTGAGGGAAATCTCATACATACAGGGTGTGCCATACAGCGCGCCATATTCAATTCGGTAAAAAATATCAGTAACTATAACTAAAATGGACCTTTAACAAAGAACACACACACAAGTGTGTGTGAATGTGTGTGTGTGTGTGTGTGTGTGTGTGTGTGTGTGTGTGTGTGTGTGTGTGTGTGTGTGTGTGTGTGTGTGTGTGTGTGTGTGTGTGTGTGTGTGTGTGTGTGTGTGTGTGTGTGTGTGTGTGTGTGTGTGTGTGTGTGTGTGTGTGGGTGGGTGGGTGGGTGGGTGGGTGCGTGCGTGCGTGCGTGCGTGCGTGCGCGTGTGTGTTCATTTAGAACATCTACAAAGCGAATCCTCTAAACCGCAGCATCAAAATCTGGAAAGAGTTCCAACCAGCAGGCCCTTCTCTTCTGGGGATGGTGTATTTCAAGGAAGCAGGAAATGGGACAATGATTTCCGCGGCCTGAGCGAGGCGACGTGGCGCGGAGTGGCTGGCGGCGCTTCCTCCAAGTCTCGAACACACCTGTGAACACCGTCCTGTTTCTATTCCTCAAGCTCGGACGATCGAGAAAACTTCCTCGGGCACTGACTTTGCAACAGCAACACCGCTCGGTGTATTTTAGTTGGGAATAAGACACCGCCTTCTTTGGAAATTATAATAATTTGCGAAATTACGTGAAGCAAAACATACGGCAACGATTATCTAATTTTCACGAGACAGAAAACACGGAGAGCATCAAGGCAGCGGCAGGGGACGCGGGCAACGACGCAGACAACCCCAATAACTCCGGCCGGTTCTCCTCGGGTCACACTTTTCCTGCGCCTCGCGACCGAATCGCTATAAACACAACAAAACTTCACAAGCCAGCGGTGTCGCGGGACGAAAGAATAGAAAATAAAAATGGGGACGAGGGAATGAAAAACAGGGTCGGGGTCCGAGCGAAGATAATGGAAGACGAGAAGACCGTGGACAACAAGATCTAGACAGCAAGTACTGGGAACACAAAAAAAGAAAATAATTCACGTAACACATTCAGAAGAATTTTTTTTTCTTTTTTCTTAGGGGGTGGGGGTCATTTTAACACAACGCTCCACCAGATGACAACCGACAGAAATGGGGAGCAGATACCGGGCCCGTCGGGTCGGCGCGGCAGGCAAGGGAGGGCGGCGGCACTGGCACCGAAAAGGGGTTCAGTGTTGAGTAACCCGCCTGGAGAGTAGAGGGGCGGCGAGCGGTGCCAGCGGGCAAATTGCGCACTTGCGACTGCACCAAACCCAGATAACGCAGCCCGGTCGGCCATGCTCACTGGGGTATAGGGCAACGCTCGCTGTCCCGCGTCACCAGTCAACTTGACAGCCGGGGATAATGACACCAGATAATGCCAGATGATGATGCCAGCAGTTCAGTCAAGCAAGGCCCGTCTAGTAAACTGAAATGCAAGTTCAAAGTCTTGAGGGGTAATAAAGTTACCCAATCCGTGGTTCATTCCGTTGTTTAAGGGAGTACAACTATTTGCCAAACCTAAAAATTAATCTAAAAATAAGGGACTGAAATGGTGATGATGATATGATAATATGAAGATAATGATGATGATATATTTGATATGATATGATAATGATAATGATATGATGATGATAATAATGATATGATGATAATGATAAAGCCTAAGAAGACGGAGACGACGACGATGGTGAAAAAGGGGGCGGGGTATGAGATGAGGGAAGAAGAAAAAGAAGAAGAAGAAGAAGAGGTGGAGGAGGAAGAGGAAGAAGAAAATGAAGAAAACGAAGAAGAAAAGCGAGATGATAATAAAGGCAATGATTATGCAAAGATAACACAAAGAAAACATATTACATAATGTAATTACTACTCTGTGTGCGGTTGTTTTATCTCTCTTTTGTGTGTGTGTGTGTGTGTGTGTGTGTGTGTGTGTATGTGTGTGTGTGTGTGTGTGTGTGTGTGTGTGTGTGTGTGTGTGTGTGTGTGTGTGTGTGTGTGTGTGTGTGTGTGTGTGTGTGTGTGTGTGTGTGTGTGTGTGTGTGTGTGTGTGTGTGTGTGTGTGCGTGTGTGTGTGCGTGTGCGTGCGTGCTTGTGCGTGTGCGTGCGTGTGCGTGCGTGCGTGTGCGTGTGCGTGTGCGTGCGCGCGTGTGCGCATGTGCGTGTGCGTGTGCGTGTGCGCGTGTGTGTGTGTGTATGTGCGCGCGCGCGTGCGTGCGCGTGTGCGTGTGGATGTGTGTGTGTGAATGAGTATGGCGAGTGTGAGTGAGTGAGTGAGTGAGCAAGCGAGAGTATAAGAGTGAGCACCAATGAGTGTGAATAGCGTGAATGAGTATGAGTGATCCTTCCTCGCCTCCGAGCGCCGGTAGTCAACCGCGAGCCTGGTAGTGGGTTCGGCTGGAGGCGCCGTTGCGCTCGACTCCTTCCAGGAGGCAGCGCTTGAGCATCGAGCACCTCCGCTGAGGAGGGAGGGCGGACCCGGAGCCACGATATGTCACACACAACCTTTCGCGGCTAAGTGGCTGGGGCGCTCGCAACGGGGATTTCCCTGGCTCCTGTCCTCGTGCCCCACACCCAGCCGCGGCAACGGTCGAGTTCGGTTCCTCACGACTATGGCGTCATTCGCGCCTCCTGCGAAACGCCACTCGACCCACCGCCGATTTTGAAGGAACCCTCAACCCTTTCCTCATGCCACTTGCCTCCTCCCAAGCCCATCACACACACCCGCCAGTGGCCAAACTCCGCGGTGCACGAGGCCTTGTCCTAGCACAAGTATTCTCCTTAAGGACTCCAAGCTCCGCCGCGGCCTGGCATTCCTACACCTCTGGCACCGCGACAAGGGTATCTACAAGCAGGGCCTTCCTTCCACTGCGAGGCTTTTAGAGCGCCATGCATGCCCTCGGCCTACCCCATAAACAGTCGTCCTCCTCCCGCCTTCCTTCCTTGGCAGTGCAGTGCCCCTCCATCAACACTCATGCGGATAAACAATGTGATATCCTCCCCCCCTCGTGCCCCCACCCCGGCGCCCCTCCTCCGCAGCGTCTCGGCTAATTGTAGTGCGCTGCCCCTCGACAGCTTGCGTGGACACCCGATCCCTCGCGGTGACCGCCGCAGGTAACCTACACCTCGCTCTCCTCGCGCCCCTGCCAGCCAGAGATCGCATCTCCAGCATCCCGGCCTGGCGACGATACCAGGTTTATTTCTGCCTGAGAAGCGCCACTGTCAGCCCCCTTCCAGCCCCGGACAATGGGACGTGGCGCTGTAAATTCTGACGGCGATCTGATGTCTCATCTGAAGTCTCGTCCTCACAACACAAACACTGACATAGTCTGATCCTTCCCGAACAGGAGGAGCGCCGTCCAGAAAAAAAATGTCAAAACCTTTTTCTGCTTTAAATTTGCATCGCATAAGCTTGGCTGCAGCAAGGATGCTGTCTCGATAAGCTAGTTCTTCATCTTTTATCTGTCCAGGCCAGCCCTTCAGCCGACGCCAGCAACACAGAGTAGCACATTTCCGCGGACACAAAAGTAGATACGAAGAGGAAGGTAAAAAATGCAATTCCTCCCTCATGGCTGACCTCCCGCTCGCTCATGACTCTGCCCTTGCTCTCAGGATTCCTGCCGCTTTCAGGTTCCAATTTCTCAGCTCGATAATTAAAGTCTGCCGCCCTGTCTTTTCGCTCGCCCTAATCGCCCCCCCCCCCTCTAACAGCTTCCCCTGGTAACAAGAGGCGCTCTTCGCAATTAAGCGAAGCCCAGCCTGTAAAAGATCGCTTTCAAGCAATTATTATGTTTCCCTGTTTAGAACTATCTCTAAACAATTAGCGCAACCTACACTCTATCCACGCCTTTATCTTAAACAACTGAGCAGGATAAGGAAACAGTAAATATACTTCAATTCCTTTAGCGTTGTTGGCATAACTAACTTGACATCATGAAAGTAAAGACAATAAAATAATCTTTAACCTCGCATGCACAATTAAATAATATCAGCCCCCACTCTCTCTGTCTGTCTGTTTGCCTCTATCTGCCTGTCTGTCTCTCTGTCTTTCTTTATCTGTCAGTCAGTCAGCCAGTCTGTCTCTCCCTCCCTCTGTATGACCGTGTATCTAAAAAAAGGCTTTACAAGCCAGCACACACACCCGCACACGTATCCACACAGCTTCCACGCGCGCGGCCCAGCTGGAGCCTCGCCGCTTCCCGCTGCTCCATACAACTGCTCCAGACACATGTCAAGGCAGTCCCAATGGCGGCGCTTATTTCCCTTTTCCTCCCCTCGCAGCGCCTCTTCTCGGCTGCCACCAACCCTCCGTCCGCCCCTCCGCCCCTCCAACCCTTCGGCGCGGACCCCCCTCCTCGCCGATACATCGTACAGGCCTTTGCAAAGTGTCAGGGTAACCCGCAGGTCAGACAGCAGTCGTAGATCGCCCTCGCTGATTTCCCCGCCTGCCATCTATTCATGACAGCTTCGAGCCCATACAATACTCTCAACGGGTTGAGAAACGTTATTTTACACACGTGTAGCTCCGCGACCTAACTGTGAGACGGAAAAAAACTCGACCCTTTTGGGGCAAAAATCTAATTCATTCTAAAATAAAGGCCTAAGCGAGCAGGTCTAAACAGTGGCCTCCCGTGCATGAGTCCTCCGCTGCCCGTTCCGCCAACATGCTGTTGGCATTAAGAACGGTGCAAGCGGGCCATTGCCGCGCCCTTGTTGCAACCGCCGTACCTCGTAGCTCGCCCTTTGCCATCCACTCTGAAGCGATATCTCGGCCACACAACATGAGGATCAGGTGCCCAAACTGACGCCATGCTGGTCGAATCTAACGAAGGAAGGGAGGAAGGAAGGAAGGAAGGAAGGAAGGAAGGAAGGAAGGAAGGAAGGAAGGAAGGAAGGAAGGAAGGAAGGAAGGGAGGAAGGGAGGAAGGAAAGAAGGAAGAAAGAAAGAAGTAAGAAAGAAGTAAGGAATGAAGCAAAGAAGTAAGGAAGTGAGGAAGCACGGAAAGAAGGAAGAAAAGATGACGGACAGACGGACGACCGCTCGCGATCACCCCTGCCCCCTGGACAGCTGGGCCTCGAAGCTCCCCTGGGATTCCTGGACGACACACAAGTCTAATCGGGCGAGCCTGACGCGAGAGACCCAGCCGCAAGCCTCGTCCGATCTGTCGACTGATGGACTCCGAGAAGCCCCGCGCCACAGGCTCCCCGCGCGACACAAACCGGCGACGGCACAAGGACTCGACACAGGATGGTCGGACTAGCAAGGCATTCAGAGCACGGATCCGGAGGACGGCAGCGCCACTCAGGCACACTCGTCAATAACGTAACTTTTAGCAATTCTTTGTCCGCTTCCGCTCCTTTGTTTGACATGACATTAAATGTGTGCGTAATACTAACATAAATACACACATACATACGTATCTACCAACATATATACATACATGCATACATACATATACATACATACAGAAACAAGCAAATATAAATACAGATGCATTACACATAAATATTTTATAATTTCTTTTAACAAAACAACCTATTTACAGGAAAGAACCAAGACCTTCACAACGCTATACATCATACAAAAATAGCTCACTTCTTACAATCCTCAAATTGTAATCCCACTGTGACAAAGTAAGTACACCTGCAATAAAACCCAAAATCGCTAGAAATCTGAATTTATTCGAAATTAAACAAGAACTACAACACTCTCAACAGAAGGCTTAATATATTCATGATCACTACCCGGCTTGACAGGAGTGCCATCCCCTCTTTGCCTTCATCACTTGACTGGCTACTAGATCGAGCCGCGGCACCGCTCTCGGACAGCTATCCAACCTGAGCCACTGAGCCTCTGAACCACCGGGGAAATCGACCAACCAAACTGAACCACCGGGGAAATCGACCAACCAAACTGAACCACCGGGGAAATCGACCAACCAAACTGAACCACTGAACCACCGGGGAAATCGACAAACCAAACTGAACCACTGAACCACCGGGGAAATCGACCAACCAAACTGAACCACCCGGAAAATCAACCAACCAAACTGAACCACTGAACCACCGGGGAAATCGACCAACCAAACTGAACCACTGAACCACCGGGGAAATCGACCAACCAAACTGAACCACTGAACCACCGGGGAAATCGACCAACCAAACTGAACCACTGAACCACCGGGGAAATCGACCAACCAAACTGAACCACTGAACCACCGGGGAAATCGACCAACCAAACTGAACCACCGGGAAATCGACCAACCAAACTGAACCACTGAACCACCGGGGAAATCGACCAACCAAACTGAACCACCGGGAAATCGACCAACCAAACTGAACCACTGAACTACCGGGGGAATCAACCAACCAAACTGAACCACCGGGGAAATCGACCAACCAAACTGAACCACTGAACCACCGGGGAAATCGACCAAACAAACTGAACCACAGGGGAAATCGACCAACCAAACTGAACCACTGAACCACCGGGGAAATCGACAAACCAAACTGAACCACTGAACCACCGGGGAAATCGACAAACCAAACTGAACCACCGGGAAATCGACCAACCAAACTGAACCACTGAACCACCGGGGAAATCGACCAACCAAACTGAACCACCGGGAAATCGACCAACCAAACTGAACCACTGAACCACCGGGGGAATCAACCAACCAAACTGAACCACAGGGGAAATCGACCAACCAAACTGAACCACTGAACCACAGGGGAAATCAACCAACCAAACTGAACCACTGAACCACCGGGGAAATCGACCAACCAAACTGAACCACTGAACCACAGGGGAAATCAACCAACCAAACTGAACCACTGAACCACAGGGGAAATCGACCAACCAAACTGAGCCACTGAACCACAGGGGAAATCGACCAACCAAACTGAACCACAGGGGAAATCGACCAACCAAACTGAACCACTGAACCACAGGGGAAATCGACCAACCAAACTGAACCACTGAACCACCGGGGAAATCGACCAACCAAACTGAACCACAGGGGAAATCGACCAACCAAACTGAACCACTGAACCACCGGGGAAATCGACCAACCAAACTGAACCACTGAACCACCGGGGAAATCGACAAACCAAACAGAACCACCGGGGAAATCAACCAACCAAACTGAACCACTGAACCACAGGGGAAATCGACCAACCAAACTGAACCACTGAACCACCGGGGAAATCGACCAACCAAACTGAACCACTGAACCACCGGGGAAATCGACAAACCAAACTGAACCACTGAACCACCGGGGAAATCGACCAACCAAACTGAACCACTGAACCACCGGGGAAATCGACCAACCAAACTGAACCACTGAACCACCGGGGAAATCGACCAACCAAACTGAACCACTGAACCACCGGGGAAATCGACCAACCAAACTGAACCACCGGGGAAATCGACCAACCAAACTGAGCCACTGAACCACCGGGGAAATCGACAAACCAAACTGAACCACTGAACCACCGGGGAAATCGACAAACCAAACTGAACCACCGGGGAAATCGACCAACCAAACTGAACCACTGAACCACCGGGGGAATCAAACAACCAAACTGAACCACTGAATCACAGGGGAAATCGACCAACCAAACTGAACCACCGGGGAAATCGACCAACCAAACTGAACCACTGAACCACCGGGGGAATCAAACAACCAAACTGAACCACTGAATCACAGGGGAAATCGACAAACCAAACTGAACCACTGAACCACCGGGGAAATCGACCAACCAAACTGAACCACTGAACCACCGGGGAAATCGACCAACCAAACTGAACCACTGAACCACCGGGGAAATCGACCAACCAAACCGAACCACCGGGGAAATCGACCAACCAAACTGAACCACCGGGGAAATCGACCAACCAAACTGAACCACCGGGGAAATCAACCAACCAAACTGAACCACTGAACCACCGGGGAAATCGACCAACCAAACTGAACCACCGGGGAAATCAACCAACCAAACTGAACCACTGAACCACCGGGGAAATCGACAAACCAAACAGAACCACCGGGGAAATCAACCAACCAAACTGAACCACTGAACCACCGGGGAAATCGACCAACCAAACTGAACCACTGAACCACCGGGGAAATCGACCAACCAAACTGAACCACTGAACCACCGGGGAAATCGACCAACCAAACTGAACCACTGAACCACCGGGGAAATCGACCAACCAAACTGAACCACTGAATCACAGGGGAAATCGACCAACCAAACTGAACCACTGAACCACCGGGGAAATCGACCAACCAAACTGAACCACCGGGGAAATCGACCAACCAAACTGAACCACTGAACCACCGGGGAAATCGACCAACCAAACTGAACCACTGAACCACCGGGGAAATCGACCAACCAAACTGAACCACTGAATCACAGGGGAAATCGACCAACCAAACTGAACCACTGAACCACCGGGGAAATCGACCAACCAAACTGAACCACTGAACCACCGGGGAAATCGACCAACCAAACTGAACCACTGAACCACCGGGGAAATCGACAAACCAAACAGAACCACCGGGGAAATCGACCAACCAAACTGAACCACTGAACCACCGGGGAAATCGACCAACCAAACTGAACCACTGAACCACCGGGGAAATCGACCAACCAAACTGAACCACTGAACCACCGGGGAAATCGACAAACCAAACTGAACCACTGAACCACCGGGGAAATCGACCAACCAAACTGAACCACTGAACCACAGGGGAAATCGACCAACCAAACTGAACCACTGAACCACCGGGGAAATCGACAAACCAAACTGAACCACTGAACCACCGGGGAAATCGACCAACCAAACTGAACCACTGAACCACCGGGGAAATCGACCAACCAAACTGAACCACTGAACCACCGGGGAAATCGACCAACCAAACTGAACCACTGAACCACAGGGGAAATCGACCAACCAAACTGAACCACTGAATCACAGGGGAAATCGACCAACCAAACTGAACCACTGAACCACCGGGGAAATCGACCAACCAAACTGAACCACTGAACCACCGGGGAAATCGACCAACCAAACTGAACCACCGGGGAAATCGACCAACCAAACTGAACCACTGAATCACAGGGGAAATCGACCAACCAAACTGAACCACTGAACCACCGGGGAAATCGACCAACCAAACCGAACCACTGAACCACCGGGGAAATCGACCAACCAAACTGAACCACCGGGGAAATCGACCAACCAAACTGAACCACTGAACCACAGGGGAAATCGACCAACCAAACTGAACCACTGAACCACCGGGGAAATCAACCAACCAAACTGAACCACTGAACCACAGGGGAAATCGACCAACCAAACTGAACCACTGAACCACCGGGGAAATCAACCAACCAAACTGAACCACTGAACCACCGGGGAAATCGACCAACCAAACTGAACCACCGGGGAAATCGACCAACCAAACTGAACCACTGAATCACAGGGGAAATCGACCAACCAAACTGAACCACTGAACCACAGGGGAAATCGACCAACCAAACTGAACCACTGAATCACAGGGGAAATCGACCAACCAAACTGAACCACTGAACCACAGGGGAAATCGACCAACCAAACTGAACCACTGAACCACCGGGGAAATCAACCAACCAAACTGAACCACTGAACCACAGGGGAAATCGACCAACCAAACTGAACCACTGAACCACCGGGGAAATCAACCAACCAAACTGAACCACTGAACCACCGGGGAAATCGACCAACCAAACTGAACCACAGGGGAAATCGACCAACCAAACTGAACCACTGAACCACCGGGGAAATCGACCAACCAAACTGAACCACTGAACCACCGGGGAAATCGACAAACCAAACTGAGCCACTGAACCACCGGGGAAATCGACCAACCAAATTGAACCACCGGGGAAATCAACCAACCAAACTGAACCACTGAACCACCGGGGAAATCAACCAACCAAACTGAGCCACTGAACCACCGGGGAAATCGACAAACCAAACTGAACCACTGAACCACCGGGGAAATCGACCAACCAAACTGAACCACTGAACCACCGGGGAAATCAACCAACCAAACTGAGCCACTGAACCACCGGGGAAATCGACAAACCAAACTGAACCACTGAACCACCGGGGAAATCGACCAACCAAACTGAACCACTCAACCACCGGGGAAATCGACAAACCAAACTGAACCACTGAACCACCGGGGATATCGACCAACCAAACTGAACCACCGGGGAAATCGACCAACCAAACTGAACCACTGAACCACCGGGGAAATCGACAAACCAAACTGAACCACTGAACCACCGGGGATATCGACCAACCAAACTGAACCACCGGGGAAATCGACCAAGCAAACTGAACCACCGGGGAAATCGACCAACCAAACTGAACCACTGAACCACCGGGGAAATCGACCAACCAAACTGAACCACTGAACCTCCGGGGAAATCGACTAACCAAACTGAACCACCGGGGAAATCGACCAACCAAACTGAACCACCGGGGAAATCAACCAACCAAACTGAACCACTGAACCACTGGGGGAATCAAACAACCAAACTGAACCACTGAATCACAGGGGAAATCGACCAACCAAACTGAACCACTGAACCACCGGGGAAATCGACCAACCAAACTGAACCACTGAACCACCGGGGAAATCGACCAAACTGAACCACTGAACCTCCGGGGAAATCGACTAACCAAACTGAACCACCGGGGAAATCGACTAACCAAACTGAACCACCGGGGAAATCAACCAACCAAACTGAACCACTGAACCACCGGGGGAATCAAACAACCAAACTGAACCACTGAATCACAGGGGAAATCGACCAACCAAACTGAACCACCGGGGAAATCAACCAACCAAACTGAACCACTGAACCACCGGGGGAATCAAACAACCAAACTGAACCACTGAATCACAGGGGAAATCGACCAACCAAACTGAACCACTGAACCACCGGGGAAATCGACCAACCAAACTGAGCCACCGAACTGCTGATAGTTGGATCGCAATAACCTGATTGGTCGGTTCAACTGCCCCTCCGTCCTCTGCAACCTGGCGCCCTCACCTCCTACTGGTTTGTTTCGAATCCGACTTTTCACTTAGCATACTCTGCTTTCTTAGGTTCTGTATTCACGACTCTTGGTGTCATTTACACATTTTAAAAATATCCTCTTCATAAAAATGCAAAATACAAACATACAAAATACATATTATTCCATATGCTTTGCATAGGCTACTATCTCCTTTGCTTTACTTAGTCACTCTCTCAACACACCATATATATATCTCCTTTCGTCGTCAAAAAAGAATAAATATAGATAGATAGATGAGCCTTGCATCGTTTTGAGTCGCGAAAAAATAAATTAATCAATTAAACATTTGACAGGTTCCGTGTTTGACGCCCACGTTCACAGATCACCAGGTGATCTAGGCGACTTAGGCCTATAGAAGTATCCTTTCGACCTTGTTGGCGACAGCCGAAGCCCACGCATCTCGCGTCGGATGGCGAGCGCGAGCCAGCAAGGGGCTGCCCTTGCGCCTGTTGAAGTCGCCGCCCTCAGGGACCGAGTCTGGCGTCGAGCGGGCCCAGCCCTCTTGGCCAACGCACGATTTGCATAAGGCTTACGGACCAGCCTTGCAATCCCCTCGGACGGTCGAGTTACCGCGCTCAGCCTGGCCACGGCAGCCAAAATTCCTGGGGTCTCGCAAAATCCCCCGAGGGCTGTGACTCAAGCAGCTATTAGGCCGCCGGACCCGCCGCCGCGCCACCATGTTGCTACCTGGATCAGGTGACACTTACGCCGTGCCGTCTGTCACATCACTCTCTCCCGGCTGAGTCCTTTCGCTCTCAAAAAGGGAGAAAGGATCCTGCACAATACGAGTCTCACACCTGAACCCGGAGATGATACTGCCATTTTTTGCAATCTCTGCACACTTCAACTTGAGCTCATTCACCTCAGTGGCTTGCAATGACTTCAACTTTCCTTAAGGCCAACAAATCTCGGGAGATAGCTTAACCTCCTCACAAACCCAGATTTGAGTATAAATCGATGACTTTATGGACCGAAATCAATCAGTGCAAACATGCTGTAGTACACGTAATACAAAAAAAAAAACGTTTTTACTCACAAAATACATGTGCGTATCCAGTGTATATCTATCTATACATACGTATGCATATGTACGACGTACACTGTACGTGGATGCGTATGTGTACGTATATGTCTGAATATACATATATATAATGTCGGGGTGGGCAAACTACGGTCCGCAGAAGATTGGTACAGAAACGTCCAATTCAACTCATATAATTATGACAAATAGGCAACGCAATCGTGGAAGATATCTGTTTTTTACTTTTATCTATATCTGAGAATGGGAATCAAAAAGAGGATAAGCAGGAAATGTATGCATCTGGAACTGGCCGGCCCGGTTGTCCAATCTCATAAGTCAACGAGGCCCCAGCCAAAAGGTTTGTCCACCCCTATGGATATAGATAGATAAAGAGATAGATATACATAAAAAGATAGATAGAGATAAATAGTTATACATATATATAAATGTATAGATGTAGATAAACAGACAGATACATATATAGATATATACATTTTCTACATAAGACTTATAAACGTAAATAATGAATTCATATTGAATTACATGTGAGTATAAATATATACATAGCTATGCATCCATGCATGCATGTGTGTATAGAGTATGCATACAAACATAAATGCATACATACATACATACACACACACATACATACAAATACATATACACACACATATGTATGTATGTATATATGTATGTATGTATGTATGTATGTATGTATGTATGTATGTATGTATGTATGTATGTATGTATGTATGTATGTATGTATGTATGTATGTATGTATGTATGTATGCATGCATGTATGTGTATGGATGTGTATGTGTATGGATGTGTATGTGTATGGATGTGCATGTATGGATGTGTATGTGTATGGATGTGCATGGATATGGATGTGCATGGATATGTTCATGGATATGTATGTGTATGTATGTGTATGCGTATGTGTGTGTAAGTATATGTATATGTGTGTGTATGTATGTGTCTGTGTGTCGGTGTGTGTGTATGTATGCATGCATGCATGCATGCGTGCGTGTTGTGTATGCGAGTGCATGTACGTTTTTGTGTGTGCGTGAGCACGCGCATCATTTTATCTATTTACCTATCTATCTATCTATCTATCTATCTATCTATCTATCTATCTATCTATCTATCTATCTATCTATCTATCTATCTATCTATCTATCTATCTATCTATCTATCTATCTATCGATCGATCGATCGATCGATCGATCGATCTTTCTCTCTTTCTCTCTCTCTCTCTCTCTCTCTCTCTCTCTCTCTCTCTCTCTCTCTCTCTCTCTCTCTCTCTCTCTCTCTCTCTCTCTCTCTCTCTCTCTCTCTCTCTCTCTCTCTCTCTCTCTCTATATATATATATATATATATATATATATATATATATATATATGTATATAATATCTATCTAATTATCTATTTATTTCTACATATTAATCTACCAATCTATATCGATAAAGATAGATAGATAGAGGGATAGTTAGATAGGCAGATGGGAAGACATATACAGGTAGATAAATAGATAGATAAAACACGGGAAACAAAGGTGTGCAACAGCTGTAAATCCGCGCAACAACCTCTTGCGAGCGGCACAAAGCGCGCCCCACCCCAACCCACAACCCCCAACCCCCAACGCCCAACCAACGGAATATTACCCACAGCGCCCCAACGACCCCGCCCGTGCCCGCCCGCGCCCGCCCGCGCCGCACCACGAACAATCGGCCATCCCCGCGGCAGCCATCTTGGCCACAGCGCACGCCCGCTCTGACGCAACTCGCTGACCTTTGGGGCCATTACCAAAGGCGCCTCGGCAGTGCTTGCCGGACAGCGGACGGACACCCACTCGCCCTCGCCCGCCCTCACTCGCCCTCGCCCGCCCTCACTCGCCCTCGCCTACCCGAACGCTCTCTCAAGAACCCTCGATCCGAAAAAAACGTGAGATCGCGAAGGTCGCAGCATCTGGCGGGATCATCACGGCCACGAGGGGCGTTACCCTCGACCCTCCCTTTACTAACTTCCCTTTCCCTTCTCTTTCCTCTCCTCTCCTCTACTCTCCTCACCTCTTTCTCTCCATCCCCTTCTCTCCCACCCTATCATATCATACCCTTCCCTACCTTCCCTTACCATACCGTGCCCCTCTATACCCTTCCCTTCCCTTCCCTTCTCTTACCCTTACCCTTACCCTTACCCTTACCCATCCACTCCCGACCCCACCACCCTCCCCTTAGCACCCCTTCCCTTTCCTCCATTCCCCCTCCCCTCGCCCTCCCCCTTCCCCAGCGCCGCCCTCCCTACAACGCCACATCTTGGCACACATCACTACGCTAAACATAACATACATATAGTGGCGTCAATATTTACCTGTGGCTGTTAAGTAAACATCTCCCGAGAGATGCTGGCTCCGCGGACTCCCTGGGGCTCCCTAATTATCTCTTCTCTTATAATTCCTCTTTCGCTCAGGCTTGCCATCCATTCTTTGCTTGCTTGCTTGCCTGCTTGCCTGCCTGTCTGCTTGCCTGCCTGTCTGTTTGCCTACATGCCTGCCTGTCTGTTTGCCTACATGCCTGCCTGCCTGTCAGCCTGCCTGCCTGCCTGCCTGTCAGCCTGCCTGCCTGCCTGCCTGCCTGCCTGCCTGCCTGCCTGCCTGCCTGCCTGCCTGCCTGCCTGCCTACCTGCCTGCCTGCCTGCCTGCCTGCCTGCCTGCCTACCTGCCTGCCTGCCTGCCTGCCTGCCTGCCTGCCTGCCTGCCTGCCTGCCTGCCTGCCTGCCTGCCTGCCTGCCTGCCTCTCTGTCTCTGTCTGTCTGTCTGCCACCCATCTTCGTGTCCCCGCTGCACCTGCCACTGAAAACCTGCCTGGAACTTTCCCTCTGCCAGGAACACTCGCGGGCGGATTATTTTGTAGGAAACATGCAGGCAGTTGTTCGTTTTTTAGGCCTGAGCTTTTGGCATGATTCTCTGACACACATCTGTTCGCTTTTCCTCCCATACCCCCGCTTTCTTGCGCCTGTCTCTCGCACCATCCCCTCGCCTACGACGGGAAAATACACATTGGTACAAAAGAGACCGGAGGACCATTTCGCACCGAACACGATTTGCTCCGACGTTGTTCACAAGAGTAATACGGGGGGGGAGGGGGTGCGTCTCCGCCATCAGCTTCCCTCCAGCCGCTCAATCTCGAACTCCTCCCTCACAAGGCCCATTAATGATTACACCACGGCCTCCCCCCGCCTCCACCCCCCCCCTTCCCTGCGCCAACACCATCACCATGCCCTACCCTCCATCCCCTGCCTCAACCCCCACACGACCCCCCTTCTTCGCCTCCCCAACCCCAGGCCCATCCCGCAGCCCCACCACACGCTACCCGCCATACAGAGAAGAAAAGAAACAAACGGGATAAATCCTAGTAAACGAGGCACGTCGTGGCAGCCACATGTTGTAGCAAATGATGACTTTTAAATCATTATTGGACAGGCAGTCGAGAGGCACAGCGCCTTAATCTCCCAGAGGCCCAGAACAAAATTGGCTCTCAGCTTTGTCTCCGCTCACGTCACTGTCATTTTACGCGCTGAAGTCATCGAAATCGTCAACGCTGTTTCATATTGTGACTCAATTCTGTTTGCTGAATGCGAACATGTAAGCAGAGAAAATACTAACAGATAATTGATTCTAATCACCTTTATTTAGCTCCATCGTATGTAGATGGGATTTCTGCCCACTACAAATATATAAACACGGCAAAGTTTGGTGAACAAAGGCTGCCAAAATGGTTCCAGATCCGAAACTGAAACAGCTCGTGGGAGTCTAGACCCACTAGCGAACGACGGCTTTGTAAACAAGCTAAACAACACGGATCTCGTCAAACGACATCATGGTTAAAAATCTTCAACATACTGCAAAAAGCCGAGTAAACAACAGCAGAAAACAACACCTAACCGCAATACATTACCCACTTACTGTAAAAACCAGTGAGGTGAGGAAGAACAAGCATGCTACGAATCAATAATGTGGGCCGAAGTGAGCAGAGGCAAAGACAAGGCTTATGCTATGCAAGTCAAGGCCGCTGTCACACCTTCCCCGCACAATAACCCCAATAAGCTTTCACTTCACTGCCATATTCAGTTCTTGTTCTACTGAGCTTTTCTCTCTCCCGAATGTTCAACGCAACATTTTTTTTTATAGACATGCTACATATACCTTTTCCACAAAATACCGATACCCTCGTAAAAAAAATGAAACATTGCCAACTAATCATACCTTGTGCTGATTTATACAAGAAATTGCTACTGCCTGTGAGATGACAACCTAAACACCAAGGTAAGAGTAAAAGCTGATATCTCCGTGGATTTTCAAACAGGCGCCACTCGCGTCAACTCCGGCGGTTCCGGAGTTGCTCCTCTCCTGACGCGCAGATGGTGTCGAGTCAAGAGACCAAAGGCAGCCTGTTTTCAAATGTAGGTTGTGCATGAAGTTACGTATGGCAGTACATGCAGTTGCACAGGGAGCGCAGGAAATTATGCATTAGATTGTGCACGAAGTTATAGAGGCAGTAAATGAGGTTATAAAGCTGGTATGTAATGTTACGTAAATAGTACATGAAGTTACATAGGTAGCACATGAATCTAATCATAGTAAATGGAGTATCATAGCAAGTAGTACATAAAGTTACAATGGCAGTGCATGACGTTACACAGTAAGTAATGCAAGGAATTCCGTAATAAGCAAAGCATGAAGTAACGCAAGGAGTGCATGCAGTTACACCAGATGTAACAAGAAGCTCCATGGTCTGCACATGAAGTAACACCGGCAGTACATGAAGCGGGTCTCGGTGCGGTCTCCCTCGACGCCCCTTCGCTCCCGAGCAAAAGGCACCGCGTGGCACAGGGACGAAGACTTGCTCTAACTGCGCTGATTTCCCCGGCACTAGATCCCGACGTCGAAGCCGAAAGGCCAGCTCCAGCCATCGCAAAGGCGACGACGACCAAACACTCCTCTCGCCAACAAACTATTCCGAAAGAAACTGGCGAGAAGGAGAAGCAAATCGATTTCCTGACAGCACTACTTTCCCGGTCTCCATCAGGGGGAAATCTTGGCCCATAATGCTCTCGCTAACCTTGTTTTGTATAGCTGCTAATTAGCTTCGCGGCGCCTTTTGGGAACATCATTAGCAGTCGGCCAAGCGACACTGATGGATATAACATGAATTTATGAATGAGGGAAAAAACAGATTAGCAAGATATTAAAAGCATGGCCGAGGTTCGAAACTGGTATCCGAGCTGCCCCTTTAACCCCCGCTCAGCAGCCCAGGAAGCTCGCGCTCTCTCCAGGCGATCATCATTCGAACCTCCTTTGCAAGCTGAACGGCCTGCTTCATTAAGGGCCGCGCGCCTCGCCGGGAATGCAGTTCGTTCCGAGTCTTCCAGCTTCCTTTGAACGGCTCTCGCGCTCGGCTCTCAAGGAACTTCCTCTCGGCGAACACTCAATTCCTGAATGGTCTCCGAGGCAATTAAACGTTTCTCGACATTTGTTATTTTCATTCATACAATCTGATATGGCTCCGGGCTGGATTTGCCGATTCATGGATGTATTTTTTTCTCCCTCTCTTTTTATATTCAAATGTTCTTCCCTTCTTGTACACATCAATACCAACCTTTGTTTACACTAATAACTTCAGCAGTAGCAGTAACAGCAAGAAAAACAACAACAACAACAGTCCTCAGCCACGGCATTCCCGGGGCTTGCGAAAGAACCCGGATGACCCCGTGGCGAGGGCGGCCGGGGGGATCCGGGCCTGCGGCGCCGTGGGGTCTGGCTCCCGTCGCCTCGCCTGCGCCTACCTGTCCTTTGAACGCCTTCCTACCCTCCCTCCCTCAGCCTATCCCCACCGTCAACAACATTCTCTCCCTCCCTCTCTCCTCCTGCCCGCC
>NC_091580.1:10237856-10242856 GCF_042767895.1 Penaeus vannamei | reverse complement strand
ACCAAAAGAGGAGAAGGTACGGTAAAAACAAAAACATATGGCTACATTATGTAAGAGAGTGGGGAGATATACTGCCGTTTTAAGTGGGCTGTTACACAATACGGAAAACGCAAGATGCTTTGATGTCACTATGACGTCACGGAAGATAACCAAGGCTTCTTGACGTGCCTCGTGTGGTGAAGTGTGACGCCCTTTATACCACATACGTGAATCATGCTATTTACTCGTCGTTAAAAGACGGGCAGCTATGTTAGCAGATGAATATGGCCTTTCCGCGGTCAACAACAATAACATGGAATTTCCTCTGAACGCCACATGTTCGTGTTTCCCTCGAGGATCCCCACAGGACGCGCCTGGCACCCTTCGGCCTGCCCTACACGACCCTACGCTCAGCACCTAGTCAGCGTCAAGCATCTCCTTTACACCTTCAGCAGCGCCCCCAAAGCCCCGGCTGCTACTCGCTTGCACTTCCGCCCCCACCAGGAGCCCCAATCACAAATCCTTCTCACCCACCGCTCCCGATGGCTTCCCGAGTCCCGCCAACGCTACCCGCCCCGGTTCCCAAAATCTTTCCCCGCGGCCAGCCCTTCCCGCCAGCAGCATCCCGGAACAGAGGTTGCCCGCTTGCTTCCCTTTACCCCGAGTGCCACCTCGAAAGGGCCGCCCGAGTGAACTCTGCCTTTCCGTGGCCTAAAGAGCAGGAGCGCCGTATGGACCCGCCATAGGTCGTCTCCCGAAGCCATAATAAAACTTCTGGCTTTAACACAGACCTCAACCTCCGCAACCCCGAACATTTGGGTCACCCCTAACCTTTGCCCCCCCCCACCCCCTCTCGTCCAAGGATCATCCCGACGCTCTTCCTCCGCTCAGCCCGCGAGGAATCTTGACACGTCTTCGCATTTTCCTAACCTTTTAACTTTAAACTATTTACCCCTTCCTCCCAGACGCCAAGTTAACGGCTCGAGTCTCACGAACTTCCCGCCTCGCGGCACCGCCTCCTCAAGCGTCCCATTGCGAGGCGCGAAATCCTCCGTCGCCTTCGCGGGCCTCTCCTCCCGCTGCCCTTCCCTGCGGCCCCGCCCCCTCCCACTGGCCCCGCCCCTCCCCGGCCCACGCGCTCTCCTCGTCCCCCAAGAAGATCCTGTGCCCTCTTCCCTCTCTTCCTCCTCTTACTCTTCTTTCCACTGCTATTCCTACTCTTCCTGTTGTCCCTATCTACCCCTTCTTCCTCCTCTCCTCTCCCGTCACTCTCTCTTTCTCCTATCATACTATCCCTTCTATTTCTCCTCTCCTCCCTCTTCCTCCTCTGTCCCCTCTACCTCATTTGTACTCTCTACTTCTCTCCACCTCTTACCCCTTTCCCTCTCCCCTCCTTGCCCTCCGACGCCCCTTTCCCTCTTCCCTCTTTGCCCTCCGACGCCCTTTCCCTCTTCCCTCCTTGCCCTCCGACGCCCCTTTTCCCTCCCTTCCCCCTCCTTCCGTCCCTGTTCTTCTTCCTCCCCCGGGCAGCCTCGCCGCAATTGGGCACGCACCGAGCCCTGCCCTGCCGGCCTCCCACCAACGCTCAGAGAATCCTAATCTCACACCTACGGTTAATTAAACCCTTCAGGACCTTTAATCCTCTTGAGCTGTTTGTTTCTTTGGGGGAGGGAGGGAGGGAGAGAGGGAGGGAGGGAGAGAGAGAGGGAGGGAGAGAGGGAGGGAGAGAGGGAGAGAGGGAGGGAGGGAGAGAGGGAGGGAGAGAGGGAGAGAGGGAGGGGGAGAGAGAGAGAGAGAGAGAGAGAGAGAGAGAGAGAGAGAGAGAGAGAGAGAGAGAGAGAGAGAGAGAGAGAGAGAGAGAGAGAGAGAGAGAGAGAGAGAGAGAGGGGGGGGGAGAGAGCGCTAGGTGTTGGGGGAGGGGGGGCAGAGAGTACGTTATCGTGCATGGCCCTCGAACATGCACAGAGCGTAATTAGTACATTAAGAAGCCCGCCGACTGCATGGTGACCTTCCAGCGCCCCGCCACACCCTCCCTCACGCTGTCTTCAAGCTGATAGCGAGTCCTACGCCCTCGCCCCTCCCCGCCCCCTCCACCATTCTTCTCCTTTTTAAACTTTGGGCTCTTCCTCTCGCCCTCCCACCGCCGCTCGCCTCATACACACGGCCTC
This sequence comes from Penaeus vannamei, assembly GCF_042767895.1. NCBI lineage: Eukaryota > Metazoa > Arthropoda > Malacostraca > Decapoda > Penaeidae > Penaeus > Penaeus vannamei. Next base: position 10,240,709 of record NC_091580.1, on the reverse strand, counting down.
GCCAGCCTCGGGACCTCTCTCCACCTCCCTTTATCTCTAGCTTCCATTTTTTCCTCCATTTCTCTTGCTCATTGGCATGGGTCCTGCCTCTTCTCCGTCGCCGCCTCCGCCTCGGATTCCTCCTTTCGTCACTCATTATGCATACTTTTTGTGAGAGAAAAGGCCGGCTCTCAGCGCGACGAGATCAAAGGCGAGTACGCGCGTTCGCATCTGAGGCGCGTCGCTAGCCCCCTCGAAACAAGTAGGCTTTTCCCTCGCGAGAGCTGCCAACGCTTGCAAGTGTTCTCAGCCTTACACGGGCAGCGGCGCCGGTGTCCTTCGCCCAAACACTGCCACCGCTTCTCAAATGAGTCGCCGGCCGTGCAGACCAACGGCAGATACGCGAGCACGGCGGCGCTGCACAGGAGCGTTTGTCTGCTCGGGGCGGCGGAGGAGTTCGCCTCACGCTCCCTCTTCCTCTGGCGCCTCGCACGGACACCGCTGCCTCTCGCCGCAGACTTCCCGGTGAACGCGGTCTACCGCCGGGCGTATAGGCCAGGAGAGCTCTCGTGAAATATTTCCCCAGCGCGCCGAAGTACTTGTGGGCGGCCCTTTCCCGTCAACCCGCCCCAGAAATCGGTTTCCTACAACAAGAGCCAAAGCAAGCGGTCTCACACAGTCATTAATCCTGTGCAACTTGCCACGTCATCCGATCGTGCACTGCTTGAGGTTGCGAGGACAACTCACTTTACGCGGCGCTGCTGAGTCTATTTGACTGTTCGCGGCTCCCGAAAGTACTTTAAGCAGGGGCTGCAGCCGGTTATCGTCTGATCTTCCGCGCTTACACTAAGAATCCGCAGACCATGAAAGCAGTAAAGGTTAAACTCGACTTATACGGTCTACACTCATTAAACAGAATTGGAGTTACCTAAGGGAAATTCTACGACCGGCCTCTACCCAACCCTTGCTCCAGCGAGCGCCTGACAAACCAAGTTGAACACGATTTTCTTGTACGTCGCTTCCCGCAAGAGCAAATATTACATCAGCGAACTTAATGCGATCAAGCCTTTTCGAATTCAGTCCAGAGCTCCTCCCTTGCCCGGACCACTGCGACATAATGGCCGCCCTCGGGAAGTCGTTTTGACAGGACATTTAAAGACCGGGAGCCGCACCACCGGCGCCCCTGCACGTGTACGTCCCCGCACGTAACCAGCACACATACGCCCTCTACCGACGCCTCGGAACAAAGAACGTAGCGCTACATTTTCGAAGAAAGTGTCTGAAGGAAACGGAGCAGGAAACAATGAATCAAGCATGGCATGCTGCGATTTGCATGAAAGTCATAATCAATAACCATGGCGTACAGACACGCTGGGTTTGAACATACACAGATGCATCTGACAGGTCAACTCGATTTTCTGATAAGGGATTATTTACATTAAAAAGGAGAAGGCCACGGCCAGACTCGGCCCAGCTTCAGGCGGAGCTCCGGCTCTTCGATCGAGTCGGCCTCACAGCCTCGACGGCTTCCGGCAGAGTCGAGGAGGCAGCCGCCGCGGCCGCCCTCGCCTCCTCGCCGCCGCGTGATCTACATTCGCTCCGGTCGCAGGTGAGAGCGCCGCGAGGAGCGACCGCCGCGGGAACAGTTGGCGCCGCAGGAGCTCTCGTCATTAAGGACGCGGCGTCCTAGTGACCCGCACGCGTGCACGTCCCACGCCGTAGGCAGTCGGCAGAAGTCGGTGAGTAGGTGAGATCCTTTTCTCAAAATGCTAGACATTCTACTCCCAAAGCCGGGAAGAAGAGATAATGGCGCAGGCAGGATCCGGCCAAGCATCCCGGCCATTCCGCGGGCGCACGAAGGGCGCCATAAATACGAACTTTTGAGGAGACGCCAAATAAGGGCGCGCATTACGGGCGCGATGACATCCCGCCGCGCCGCTCGGCCCTTCCAGCCCTTGCTCTCGAATCAACCGAAGCGTAAACGAGGACCTGGGAAAGGCCACCGGAAGAAAAGGGACGCGAGAGAAGGAAGAGAAGTGGAGGATGAAGAAGTGAAGACGAAGGCGAAGAACCACAACAAAACAAATGTAATTAGAATTGATAATGAATACTATTATGAATAATAAGCATAAATACATAGTAATCATCTATAATCATAGAAAGCCTAAGAAAAATGATAAATACAAGATTGGCAATAAGGAGGAGGAGGAGGAGGAGGAGGAGGAGGAGGAGGAGGAGAAAGAGGAGGGAGAAAGAGGAGGAGGGAGGAGGAGGAGGAGGAGGAGGAGGAGGAGGAGGAGGAGGAGGAGGAGCGGAGGAGGAGGAGGAGGGAGGAGGAGGGAGGAGGCGAGGAGGGAGGAGGAGGAGGAGGAGGAGGAGGAGGAGGAGGACGACGATGATGACAATGATAAAGGTGACGGAGGAAACACAAACCACGGAACTGTTAACCACTAACAGCGACGACACTCCGAGCAGCAAAGCAGCAAGAACCCAGATCCCGCGAGCGACAATTAAAATGACGGTCATAACAAGACAACAGACAGCGCCTCTTAACCCCCCCCCCCCGCCTTCCGTTCTTCCCTGACACGCCGTGAGCCTCGTTAACCCCCGCCATCACCATGATTCCACATGGCACCATTCTCCCTCCTCTTGCGTAACGCCCGCGATCACCATCACCGCCCGCGATCACCTTCGCGGCGCACACAACATGGACAACATGATCATTCTTCAGGAGTTCAAGAGCGACGGGCACTTTTTTCCTTGCAAATCACATCGCGGAGATCTGTCACAGAGCGAGCACCACGCTGTGAAATCTCCACGAAGACAAATGGACGCACTTAAGTTTTCCTTGTAAGAACACAGCCCTTTTATGGC
>NC_091580.1:10227856-10232856 GCF_042767895.1 Penaeus vannamei | reverse complement strand
TCAGCAGTCAAGTACAAAAACGCTTATCACTATGCTCGCCTTTTCATGAGGAGAGCAAAGCGCTTCTCCAAACTCTCGCCGGCAACAACTCGCAGCTCCAGAAGCGACTCCTGGCGGAGCCCTGCCACGTTCTGTCGGGCAAAGTCCCAGCCTGAGACGCCCTAGGCCTTCCATGCAGGACCTGCAGCTGCGGCCGGGGGGCTCAGCACTGGCCCTGCGCCGCCGCCTCGACACCTGCTGCTGGCTCAACAGGTAGACAGAAACAGCCTCGGCGGGCTACCGCCGCAAGGAAGTGAGCTCCGCCCACGACGTCCGCCTGCCTTCAAGCATCCAAGCACAGCTAGAACTCGACAACATTTCCCTTAACGAACGGACAAAAGTACTGAATTCAACCTTTAATCTTTGCACACTCATTTTTCTTTCTAGAAGATGACAATGAAGTTATAAGATACTATGAAAGTGTGATGGATTTCGCGGAGAGGGATAAAATTGGATGGCTGAAGCGCAAAATACAAAAGGAAAGAAAACAGCTGCCTAAGAAAAATCGGCGACCGGGATAATGGGAAGTGTGGCGCGTCAGACTTGTTTTTCCGTCCCCGCGCCCACCGGGGGGCTCCGCTGGCGGAACACGACGCCCCATTTCCATCTTGGCGAAGGCGTCCCTGGCGGGCTGGGGATGACTGAGGGCAGATAGGCAATGGCAGCCGATTGGTAACGGACAGGTTGCTGATGGCAGGTTGACAGGTTGCTGATGATGACCGATTCACAATTGACAGGTTGGCGGCGATAATCATTCAGAATGCGGTGATGCAATAAGCACACGCTGCATCCAGCCAATGATCAGCAACCAGACAAGTTCATCTTCCCATCGACAAAAAATGAGTGAAGTTACTAATGCCAAGCGTTTCTTCTTCATCAAGTATACCTCTAACCTTTCCCTTGCACCGCAACGTTGTTTCCTAATGCCAGTCTTCACCTTCCTAACAGACACTTAAATCGTTGCTTAGATTCCCCTTTGGCTCGCCACCCTCCTTCCCTTTCCTCCTCCGGCTCGCGAGAAACCTCAAACTCACACAACCCGCACAAACCGGCCTTTGTTTGCATCTCCCTTTCGCGTGAATCATTCCAGCTTCCCGTGGCTATTCTCACGCCATCACTACCATCAGCATCACCCCACAAACATAAACACTATCATCATCATTCTCACTATCATAACGACTATTATTACCATCATTACTATGATCACTACCACCAACACCACCGCTACCAACATTGTTATCACCATCACTACCATCGTTACTAGCAGCACCATCATCACCATTACTACCACCATCACCGTCATCACCATTACCACATCAACATAACAATGAAGTCTACTAGCGATCCAATTGTATTTTGTGATTAATATCGGTAGACACGCGCAGCGGCGAGGGCAGGGGCAGGGACGGGGTGATGGCAGGGACCAGGGACAGGGGAAGGATCACAGATTAGGGACAGAGGCGGGACCAGGGCTATGGTCAGGGGCAGGGGCAGAGGAAGGATAAGGGCCTGAGTCAGGGGATAAGGGGCAGAGGAAGGATAAGGGCCTGAGTCAGGGGATAAGGGGCAGAGGAAGGATAAGGGCCTGAGTCAGGGGATAAGGGGCAGAGGAAGGATAAGGGCCTGAGTCAGGGGATAAGGGGCAGAGGAAGGATAAGGGGCAGAGGAAGGATAAGGGGCAGAGGAAGGATAAGGGCCTGAGTCAGGGGATAAGGGGCAGAGGAAGGATAAGGGCCTGAGTCAGGGGATAAGGGGCAGAGGAAGGATAAGGGCCTGAGTCAGGGGATAAGGGGCAGAGAAAGGATAAGGGTCTGAGTCAGGGGATATAGGGGCAGAGGAAGGATAAGGGCCTGAGTCAGGGGATAAGGGCAGAGGAAGGATAAGGGCCTGTTTGTCAGGGGATAAGGGGCAGAGGAAGGATAAGTGGCCTAGAGTCAGGGGATAAGGGGCAGAGGAAGGGATAAGGGCCTGAGTCAGGGGATAAGGGGGCAGAGGAAGGATAAGGGCCTGAGTCAGGGGATAAGGGGCAGAGGAAGGATAAGGGCCTGGACAAGGGGCAGAGGAAGGATAAGGGCCTGAGTCAGGAGGCAAGCAGAGGAAGGATAAGGGCCTGAGTCAGGGGATAAGGGGCAGAGGAAGGATAAGGGCCTGAGTCAGGGGATAAGGGGCAGAGGGAAGGATAAGGGCCTGAGTCAGGGATAAGGGGCAGAGGAAGGATAAGGGCTCAGCCAGGGGGATAAGGGGCAGAGGAAGGATAAGGGCCTGAGTCAGGGGATAAGGGGCAGAGGAAGGACAAGGGCCTGAGTCAGGGGATAAGGGGCAGAGGTAGGATAAGGGCCTGAGTCAGGGGATAAGGGGCAGAGGAAGGATAAGGGCCTGAGTCAGGGGATAAGGGGCAGAGGAAGGATAAGGGCCTGAGTCAGGGGATAAGGGGCAGAGGAAGGATAAGGGCCTGAGTCAGGGGATAAGGGGCAGAGGTAGGATAAGGGCCTGAGTCAGGGGATAAGGGGCAGAGGAAGGATAAGGGCCTGAGTCAGGGGATAAGGGGCAGAGAAGGATCCAAGGCCTGAGTCTAGGGTATCAAGGGGCAGAGGTAGGATAAGGGCCTGAGTCAGGGGATAAGGGGCAGAGGAAGGATAACGGCCTGAGCTGTGGATAAAAGGAGGAAGGATAAGGGCCTGAGTCAGGGGATAAGGGGCAGAGGTAGGATAAGGGCCTGAGTCAGGGGATAAGGGGCAGAGGAAGGATAAGGGCCTGAGTCAGGGGATAAGGGGCAGAGGAAGGATAAGGGCCTGAGTCAGGGGATAAGGGGCAGAGGAAGGATAAGGGCCTGAGTCAGGGGGTAGGGGACGGGACGGGCCAGGGGCAGGGGCTAGGGCTGTCCGGCCGCTCGGGTATAGCTAGGACCCGCCACCGCCCATCGCCTGTTTACTTTGGCTCAGGTAAAATTAGATCCACTTACCGAGGCTAATCTCTCAGCGTTATTATCAACTCTGGGAACAGCCCTTTGGAGCACCTTGCCCCAATTTGGCAGTGCCCGACCTCACATGCCCTTGCTTACCCCGTACTATCCGTACCCTTGGCCCCTTGTACCATACGTACCCATGGTTTCATTGTACCACACATGTACGAGCGTATTTTGCCTAGATTTGTCTCAACAATTAGCGATCTTTACCTTTTAGGCAATGCAATGACAAAAGGCAAGCAATGAAAGGTTACGAGGAACATTTATGCAGACGAAATATCCATAAACAAGTATCGGCAAATCATGTGGACGAAATGGTTGCGAAGTGAATGGCTGCAGTACGTCTTCCCCAAACGGAATTAACAGCTTCGATAAAAATCTTTCTGGGCTGCCTCCTTCAGGTAACAGAGAGGGTGGGTGGGGTGGTTGCGGAGCGAAGAGGAAAGGCAACAGGTGCGAGCAGGGGCGGAAGAGCCAAGAGGAGAGAGAGGACAGGTGCACCGACGTGGAGGGCGAGCGAGGTGACTAGAGGAGCCCTGGCGAGAAACAATCGATGGATAAAGGTGACTGAGGAGGACGGAGAAGAGGCAGAGGAGCGAGAGGGAAGGAGAGGAGGGAGCGCTTGGGGGAAGTGACAGCGGCAGAAGGGCTGCCACTCTCGCATAATTGTTATGACCGCATCGTACACGGGGGGCCATAATATCTTGTCACCTCTGATCGTTAGCGCGCTCGCCGCACAGGAACTCCCGCCCACCACCCACGCCCACCCCCATCGAGCGAATCCCAACCCGCAGCAGTGCGACAGAGGAATGGGCACGTAGGATCTCTCCAACAACCTCGTAGGCGCCTTCCCTCCCGGCTCTGCTTTTGCCCCTAACGCCATAAAAGGGAAAAAATAAAATAAATAAAACTACAACTCTGGCGTCGGGTCAGACAACCATACGAGACAACCAACACTCGGTCAGAACCTCCTCTCTTCTCCTTCTAGGGAGTTTGCCGAAAAGTCTCATTGGTTATCGTATCTACTACTCACTTCACTACTATTCACTTCCTATACATCTCAGTTGGTCATTTGTTTCCATCTCCCCAATTTGTTGCTTCTTATATTGCCAACCCCCATACAGTTCCCTTTCCGTATCACTTACCTTAAGGGAGCACGCACTCGCCAATCGGTCTGGGCGACTCACTCACCTGCAAGGAAACAAAACGCGTTAACAACAACATTTAGTCTGTTAAGGGCAAGAGGGCCCAGATGTTTACAGCGTCCACAAACACCTACAGTTTACAGCTGTTTCCAGACCTTGTAGGAACGGTTTGAGTTCGTTTAACACAGCATCACTAAAACTCTCAAAGCACAAAAAGGGGAAAGATTACGGCGTGATAACGAAGCATTTTCGTAAAGTGAACATAATTCTCACGAAGACGCTAAGACACGTCCGGCGAACAAATGGAAGGGAGGTCGTAAAGAATAACGCAATTAGCCGGATTAGACCGAGCGAAAGGCGGTTCCAGCACCATGTGTCAACAAGGCAGCGGGCCCCACCCGCCTCGCCTCCGGCTCGCTGCTCGTCACCGTGTCACGGGCCGACGCGCTCTCAGCCCTCTGCCTAAAGCTCTGGTCTACTTCCTTTTTTAGAGCTGCGCCAAATCTGAAGTCGAGTGGGTTAAATAGCAAAATCACGCCGAGACATCAGCTTGAAAAATACGGTCTTTACATTCTCCTTCCCATTAACTATCGCAGAAATGGAACAAGCTGTCAGCCTGACTTTCAACTTTTTAATCCACAAACGGAGGGTCATTGCCAGAAGATCCGCGTTGTCTGAATTTCAAGGCCACGGGGATTAGCTTTGCTCTTCGTCATATCTGATTCTATGGCTGATTCTCTAAGCGGCGCTGCGGCGTAGGCTAGAAGGGTCCTCTTAAAAGCCCAACTAGAAACACCTTCCTTGCCTGCTACGGAAGCCGTCACCAGCCACCCGCCGCCTGCAGAGCCCTC
>NC_091580.1:10210433-10227356 GCF_042767895.1 Penaeus vannamei | reverse complement strand
TTGTGTTTGTGTGTGTTTGTGTGTGTGTTTGTGTGTGTGTGTGTGTGTGTGTGTGTGTGTGTGTGTGTGTTTGTGTGTGTGTGTGTGTTTGTGTGTGTGTGTGTGTTTGTGTGTGTGTGTGTGTTTGTGTGTGTGCGTGTTTGTGTGTGCGTGTTTGTGTGTGTGCGTGTTTGTGTGTGTACGTGTTTGTGTGTGCGTGTTTGTGTGTGCGTGTTTGTGTGTGTGCGTGTTTGTGTGTGCGTGTTTGTATGTGTGCGTGTTTGTGTGTGTGCGTGTTTGTGTGTGTGCGTGTTTGTGTGTGTGCGTGTTTGTGTGTGTGCGTGTTTGTGTGTGTGCGTGTTTGTGTGTGTGTGTGTATTTGTGTGTGTGATATGGTGTAAATGTCCCTACAAATTCCATGTTGCAGTAAGTATCTGTACAGATGCACCTGTTCATAATGTTCATTTGTTTTAAGATTTATTATTTAATTGAACTAATGCATGACTTTACTGGAAAACATCAAATTTTCAGTAAATCAGTTTCATACATAAATATCTAGAAGGAATAATCTTTAAAAGACATTTGTTAGCATCATGCAATAAAAACTTGACTAAAAGACTTGAGTATTGTACTTACTCTGTGTAGCATTGACTTGGGAAACTTTCCGCTTGTTGTCTTTATCGTCCGGCATGATCTTCCCCAGAATAGAGCTGAATCGTATGTCCCGGCTTCTGTCTTTTTTATGGAGCTGCCCTATACACACTTCTTCTACCTGCTTGGCACATGACTTATGGATATTCATTTCACAATCTGTGGAAAACATCATTATCAAAAATCAATAGTTTGCATTTTAAGCTGAGCTAGATGTCACTATCTTCAAACACGCATAAGCTTATCATCATATATGTATGTGAGGCAGCCACATATCAAGAGATAAAGCCACCAATTCTGAATTTTAGGGAAAAGATTGGACTCTGATAGCAGAACCCAAAATATCACATATATTTACACCATAAAGATATCTACAATTAAAAAAATAACTTTTGGTAAAGTTGACTTTTTTACTTACTGGCACACTGGTATCCCTGGGGGGCAATACCCCAGATAATGAGGCCACAGTGATTACAATATGTTACACTGTAATATGTATGTTGGATAAACTGGTGTTCTCGGTAAACTTGCTGAAAGACAGAAAACATAAGAAATCAGTAGCATGAAAGACGGAAATACTACTAATACAGAGATTGACCAATAGGTAGATAAATAATAGGTAGAGATTTTGCAAAAATACTGACATACTATAGACAGATATAGATAAATAGATACAGAAAGAAAGATAAATCCAGATACAGATACAAAGATACAGATGACATATGAGAGAACACAAGAAAAAGAAAATGAGAATATGAGAAAGGAGGGGAGGGAAAACTGAGATAACAAAATGAAGAGAGAATTACTTCATAAATGTGAAACAAAAAATACAGAATCTGGACATTACAAAATTCAATTCAACATTACTGACTGCAGACAAAATTATTTAATTTTGAACAACAAACAAAACTAGTCAATTTGATATAAATGCATTTCAATTTATTCCACATATTTACCTTTTTATTTCCCCTAAAGATTTTGCTTCTTAGTGGTCGCTCTTTGCTAACAAAGAGTGGACATCTATCAATAAGAGCATGAGCTTGCTGACTTCGCACCCCATAATATTTCAACAGGATGGTGGCTAGACTAGAGGCTGTTACTAACATTTGGTCTGTGGCATTCTTCAGATCCTCCCTGTGGCAAGAGATACATCTGTTATACATCATTTCAAAGATAATGACTAAAATTCAAACCTTCATAATGTCTACATCTTCAACTTTTATTTACCATCACCTCCACTTAGCAACATGTTTCTCCATGTGTTTTGTTACTCAAATAAAAAAAAATAAAAAAACATATCAATCTTCTAACAGAAGCTATGTGCATATTTTTTTTTTAGAACTATAACCATGACAGGCAAAACCAATGAAGGGTAAGCAAAAATATAGCAAGCTTTCAAGTTACTCACGACACGCTCTCAAGGCAAGGCACTAAAAGATGTTCCACAATCTGTAGTTCTTTGGCTTTATTGTGAATGCTCTCCTCCAAAACATGGTCTCTTGGACCAAATATGGAACCTAGGCCAGCACTCCTCTTGTTGCGGAAATCTGCCAACTGTTCATTCAAATCTTCCCGGCATCGTTGTCTTGCTTTCCAAAATACCTGATAAAGAATAATTGTAATAATATAATGGTAATTCCCTCCATTTACATTACATAATATTCATTTTACAAATATTGTAACAATAACTCATAAAAACCTAAAATTACATGTCTAAAGCCAGTTACAGGTGTTTTACAGCTTACCTTTCTTAGTATTTCTTCCTTGTCTAGTTCATTATGCAGTGTCTCATCAATCTCATGAAGAACACTTTCTTCCACATTACTAAGTCGAAGAGGCTAAAAATTTAAACATATACATCAGGTTTCAGAAATATATTGAGTTCAAGATACTAACATCCACAATAATAACTTCAAATACTAACTTGCAATTTCCTTGGTAGATAATGATATAAATCATTAAACATTCAATTCAACATGCAGTACAATGTACACATGACAGCTTTTTCTTTTACTTCTTCCTTTTTAACCACTTGCCGCCAGGGATGGCATGTGTGTACATATCATGCCTACTGTGTGTTTAATTTAGTAATTGTTTTCCCATAGGAATGGCTCCACAAGTACTAAGTCACCAATGAGCCAATTACAAGAACTACCTGTCTCACCTGTTTACCCTTTTCCTTGATTTTTTATATTTTCTACTACTTAATATTGCTCTTAGTAATGTCAATAACAATATAGTATTTATAGGGTTTATAATAAAAATAACAAGAGCCGACATTGATAACATTAGTAAAAGAAGTATTTTCCCGCTATTTCAAAGAGAGGTGAGGTCACAAGGTCTATTAATTGACTCCTTTGTGGCTAAGTACTGGCAGAGCCATCTATGTAGAGAAACATTTAACAAAACAAAGCTAAAGCAACATTTTCCCATCGGCATTGGGTTAATAATATGAAACTAATTTCTCCTTAAACCATTCTAGAACAAATCATTAATTCTGTAATCATATATATAAGGAATCTCTTTCATGTTCAAATCACATTCTACATGTGCTCCAAGATAAAATTGCCAACAATATTATATTACTACAGAAAGTAATGAAAGAATAATGCAGTATATTCTGCAGCACTTACGGCACCCGGCAGAAGAAAACAAGAAGTAATCTCATAGGCCCATCTTTTCATTTCTTTTCCAACTCCTTCCTTATAGAGATGGGTAATTACGTAGAAAAACTGGAAAGGATTTTCTTAATCAGGAAAATAAATATATAGTTTAGTTTGTATCTGCATCTTTAACATGGATTTGACCTGAAGCCAAAACAAAGCTCTGAAATGTGCACTAACTTACCAGACTGGAGGAGTCGCAATTTGAAATGACGTAGTTCATGAAGACTGAGAGGTAAGCATTGTGGTTCCAAAGTTTACTTAGTGACTGGAATGGTCCATGGTCTTCAAGCTGTAACATAAAAACATTTACTATTGATCTTAAACTCTAACATCAATAAATCACAATAAAAAAATAACAATAAAATAATAATAATAATAGTGATAGCTCTAAATGATAAAATAAATCTTTCTAATAATGGTTTACATTTTGGAGACTAACAATAACATCTTCCACAAAATAAACACTAATATTGCTCAATGCAAATGGAAGCAATAAAAAGACAACTTACAGGTTCTGGATCAGAAAATTCCTCATCTTCCATGCTTAATATGGGTTGTGTTGGCAGCAAACCAGCCATGCTGGTTGGGGTTACCTGTGATACCACAAATGTGTTACTTTCAGTTACACAGACCCAAAACATATAATGATATAAAGGCAGATCATTACTTGCTAGAATCCTTTAAGCAATATCAGGCCAATTGTACAAGAACAATAAAAAGCAAAAAGAAGCCATAATAGATATTCCATAGTATCATGGAAAGAAAAGCATATCAAATCATATGTAGCATCATTCTGAAATAATTCTTTTGCAAACATGGAACAAACAGAATATACATAAAATTTCTGGGCATATTCTGAGTATCAAACCTATGATCACTGATTAGCTTCATTCTACTCTCTTCTTTCTGTACCAATGAGCCACTCCCCCATTTACATTTGTTTACTATATATACTCACAGTCTCACCAGCCATACTAGACACATTCATGGTATAGGTTAAATCCACAAGATAATGTCAAATATATCGTTAGTTCCCTTTTAATGAATATCAGAGCAGATTTTTATTCTATCATCTACCCTAATCTGCATTAATAAACTGTATTCATATTGACATGTAGAAAAGGTATTGACGAGAATGAATATCTTCAGAATGATGTATTTCTGACAAAGTTATATTCGAAACCAGTCAATTAAATCACTTGTATTGTGTATTGTGAAGACATTAATTCTCATTCATACCTTTTCAACATATACTAATCTGCCTTTGCTTCCATAAATATCTTTTGAAAAATCATGTATTGATAACAGTTTTGTGAAAATAATGTAATTTTGTAAATTTATGTAAATCAATGCTAAAACAACCAAATATCCAGAAGTATTATCATAAAATCATCAATTAGCAATTTTCCATATGCAGCAAATCTTGGTTGAAGACACCACAGACAATACAAAAAAAGGTTTTGGAGTTCTTTAAAAATTGATGAATCATAAAACTACAACAGAATGGAAGAAACCAGAAAAAATATAACTATACATCCAGTAAGAAGCATTATATAATCATCTATTTTTTGTACTTTTGTATCAATGCACAATTGGAGTAATATCCCTCCACAGTTATTTGATGTTTAATGACATGCTACCAAAGAACTTTGTATAGAACTCTATTAAGATGTATGCAATTTAGGTAGGGAAACTAATTTATCTCAATTCATATTCATGGAACAGTTAACGCCACCGGCACCAAGTACATGAACTGCCCACTGTGGTTTTCTTTTGGTAATAGTGTTTACATGTAGATGGCTCCTGATGGACTTAGTCACCAAGGTCTACCTGCTCTCACCTGTTCACCTGATTCCTTGCATTATTCGGAAAAAGTTTTAATCTTATTGTTATTACTAATATTATCAACATTATCATCATTACTATCATTGTTATCATTATTACAATACTGACAGTACTAATAGTCAAAAATCAAAACTTTTTATCAAGAGAACTCTAAGAATGGATTAACCCATTAATGTGGATATATTTTGAAGCCGAAAATAAAAGATTCCAGGCGGCTACGAAATCAGCAGGCGGAGCTTCCCTGGAGTCTGTCCACCCACCGGCTACAGCCCACTCTTGCATCAAAGCACGAGCCCCAATACAGCGTCACACTGCCCGGCAATGTTTATTTTTTTGGGTGTCTTATATGTGGGACACCCGTCGGTATTGGATTAACTAGGTGAGATCAGGTCGGTCTAACAATCAATTCCTTTGCACTTCTAGAGCTACCGGCATGGGAGCGTAAACAAAATAAATAAAACAAAACCACTGTGAACACTTATGTTTATATGCACTCCTGGTGTAAATGGGTTAATATTCATTCAACATCCTTATTACTCTTTAATCGTACTTCAAATTCATTTACCTAATTTTCTTTATCAAACCTTAGGTTAATTCCTATCTGTAAGCAATTAGAAAAAAAAAACAGATATTCACAACTCAGAAGAAGAAACCTATTATCTGTTAGCCCCCAAAATATATATACATGAATATCTCACAATAGATGTGTACTTCCCTGTGTTCAGGATAAGCAAAGTGTAGCATATCCATATAGCTGGAAATTCTATAAGACAAAGGAAATTGGGGTTTGATGCTAAACCAAATCATCAACCATATGTGGAACACCTGGGCTGTCATGTTACCTGTCCATCTGGGCTGGTAGGGCTTGTAACTTGAGAAGCAAAAGGGCTTGCATGATGCGACCCTGGCTTGGGCGGCAGGCCAGGTAAGGATGGTCTGCTGGGCAGGGGGGGGCCAGGAAGGGAAGGGAGGGGGGGAGCAGAAGGTGCAAACTCTCCCCCACCATCACACTACCCCACACACACACCAATGGAAATAGTGTTAGTTAAGCATAGCAAGACAGTAATCCAACTAACCAGGACTGTCATAAAACAAGTGTGGGTATTATGAAAATTAGTTAATAAATATTTTACCGGTACCATTTACCTTTATGTAAGTCAAAGCCCCTTGCTCAATAATTAAAACAATATTCTGAGTTGACATGATGGAAGAAAAAGAAACAATACTTTTAACACTTCTAATCAAGAAATGTAACTGACCTTTTCAATAAAACTGTATAAAATATTGTGTCTTTCTCTACACACAAAGCCTGTTTTACAATCATGCTGATTATTTTGAGGCGTAGAATGGGTTCTAACACACTATACACAATAACCCATACCCCTTATGTGACTCACTGATGATTCATTGCAGTTCCATAAAAATTTAAAGCTGTGAATTTTCCAGATGTTATTTAGGATCAAAACTATGAATTTAAAATAAATAATCAAAATATTACCATACATTGATGATTCATTTCAGTTCCATAAAAAATTAAAGCTGTGAATTTTCCAGATGTTATTTAAGATCAACACTATGAATTAAAAATATTGGTAATTCTAAAGATAAATCATATTAAAGTTTTTCTTACGGTTATATAATTCACACTCAGATAAAAAGATTCTTCCTAGTGTGTGTGTAAGTATGAGTGGAAGTGTGAATGTAAGTGTGTGTATGTGTGTAAGTATGACTGAGTAAATGTGTGTGAATGTGAGCACAAGTGTTAGTGTGAGTGTGAGTGTGAGAGTGAGAGTGAAAGGGAGAGGGAGCGTGAGTTTGTGTGCGCATGTGCATGTGTGTGCGCATGTGCATGTGTGTGCACATGTGTGTGCGAAAGTGCATGTGCGCGTGTTAGTGAACTACCAGTTTTGATAAGATGATGTGAAATTTATATAGTCATTTACTATACTAAAAGTATCTGAAACAACTGTAACCTAATAATTTTTTAAACCTTAAACCACTCATGCCATTATGGCAAAATTACAATCATGTTCAAGGTGAATTTTTGTTTAACTGTGTTTACACATAGATGGCTCTACATGTGTTTAGTCACCAAGGAGTCAATTACTATTCCTACCTATTTCCCCTGTTTACCTTTTACAAGATTTTCAGAAAAATTCTCTTTCATATCTTAATGCTATTAGTATTATTATCAACATTAAAATCATCCTAATGTCAATAATAATAGCAACAACAATGACATCAATAGCACTGGGAAAAAAAACTTTTTCCCCAACAACTAATGGAAAGGGGAAATCAGGTAAGGTCACCTGACTGGCCCCTAGGTGAAATGAGCAATTGTGGAGCCATCTATACATACAATACTGGACAATATATTTACCCGGCAGCAATGGAATATAGAAATCTTTTCATAAATTACCTTGTCTCTTTACTTTTGTAATGCAAACAAAATATAATACCTATTTTAAATATATTTATTCAAAGAAAAATACTTTAAAAGGACAGCTACTCATATATTTACATTTGCAAATTAGTGAAACTGCAAAGGATAATGCAAACCCCAAGATTCCTTGATAGTATGTGAATGTTCCTAAGAGATTTGGATTACACAAATGAAACACTATGTATATGCAGAAGTTATTTGAAGTATCAGCAAGCCTTTTCCCTCTTCCTGGATAAAAATAGGACAAAAGCACAGGGCAATGAAATGTTAACAAAATGCTTTTGACTGATGAGCGTATGGCAGAGGTTACAGGACTCTTATAGCCACCTTAATCCTTCATGCTAGGATGGCATTACATACATGTCATATCCATTGTAATTTTTATTATCAATTGTGTTCACACATAGTTGGTTCCACAATTACTTAGCTACCAAGGAGTTAACTACTAGTCCTACTTATCACACTCATTTACCCTTTTCCTTGATTTTTAGAGATTTTTCTGAATTCCTTATTACTATTAGTATTCTAATAATACTATAATGATTGCAATATTAATAATAATAATAATAATAATAATAATAATAATAATAATAATAATAATAATAATAATAATAATAATAATAATAATAATAATAATAATAACAACCATATTAATATCAACAGCATTTGAAAAAGAAAAAAAATCCAAAAAATTCAAGGAATGACTAAATAAAGTGACATCATACAGGGTCTATTAATTGACTTGTTGGTAGCTGAGTACTTATGGAGATATCTCTGTGCAACAACATTCACAAAAAAAGTGGTCATATCAGGTACCTGTATACACAGATTAAAGTAATATTTTTCTTTCTTCAACTGAAAGCATATGAAGTTTATAAGCTTATATGTTCCTTCTGCTCATGGCACTTCATAATATCCACACCTGCTTTTAAGTTGACAAAAGCCTGTTATGCTTATTGCTAGATGTTTAATGCAATTGTCTTTAAAAACTTTTGTCTAATAAATACAATAAAATTTCAGACTAGCATTTTAGGTACAGCTAAATTTCCTTTTTCTTTACAGAATATTGCAGCCTTACTGTCAGCATCTTTCTTCAATATAAAAATAAAACAGTCCATACAAACATGCTGACAAAAAACTCAATATGATTAGCAAACAAGTCAACATAAAAATAAGCAAATAAATAGTCAGACTGATTACAGGCACAGCATACAAGTTCCAATGTATGATAATCCAAATTATAAAAAGGAAGTGTGTAGCCTGACACCTTTCCCACAAGGAAGCAAACCTTCCAGATATTCAGTTTGCTTAAAACTGGTCATCACACAAACATGTGCCAAACGTTTTCCGAAACGGCAATTCTAGCCCTAAGATTATGACAACAGACATCCACATACAAAAATCTGACAATCACATCTACTCATTTCCTCATACTCACATCATCCATGATTACTGAATAATTTTCATCTGCTTCATCTGCAGGTAAGTAGCCATATGGTGGAGGGGGGGTTCCTGGAGGCTCTCCCTGAACCATGTCTTCACTATACACAGAAGATACCTTACTGCGATTTGTATTTGATCCTGTCTGGCTTAAGTCACTGACCGAGTCACTTCCACTTAATCTGCAAGGACCTGTGAAAAGAAAATGTATATCAAATAATGTAAACATATTTTCTAATATCTTACTCTTCGATATGATTCTATTCCTAATAAAGACACTTGCCCTTTATCAAGATTCAGTATCATTAAAAGAAGTTTAAATGTTGTCAAATACTGAAGGTATTAACCCATTTCCGCCAGTAAAAAAGTTTGGCAAGTGGATGTAAAAACAGGATTATTGTGCACCCGGCTCGTTTGGTGGTTTGCAAGCAACATTTGGCACCTAAGAGCTTTATTTTGTTATAATCTATAAAAATATTATAATTTTGAAGGTTTACCTTCATTATAGGTGCTATTTCCTAAAATCTAAAATCTAAATTTCCTAAAACGGAGAAAAACAAACTCCGTCCAACAAGCCAATGGCGAGGGAATATCCATGATACAATGCCATCCAAAACAGTCAAGAAAACCATGTAAAGTAACTTCTTTACCACTGTCATCCTTACAAATGTATTACCTGGACTACTGTGAAGACCTAGGGGATCGGGGCTTGACTTGGTTCTGCAGTGCGATGTTGGCCGGCTACCAGGTTCTGACACTGAACTTGCCGACTGTAATACAAATGGTTAATTTGAATCTTCTGACTATTTCTCTC
The DNA here is from genome assembly GCF_042767895.1 of Penaeus vannamei. Taxonomy (NCBI): domain Eukaryota; kingdom Metazoa; phylum Arthropoda; class Malacostraca; order Decapoda; family Penaeidae; genus Penaeus; species Penaeus vannamei. The sequence continues at coordinate 10,217,518 of NC_091580.1, read as the reverse complement.
AAGCTAGTGGTGGGAGCACTTAAAGCATTCAATAATTTTGTCTTTTTGTCAGCCTGTTAAACATGATGACCTTGCATAAAACAACCCTCAATTCTGAATTCTAAGCTTATAACCTCAAAATAAAAAAGAGCTTGTGAATCTTTTTCTTACTGAATGGAAAATAAAAAATCACTACATAAAGTTTGAAAGCCAAAAAATAATATAAAGTCATAACGCATTTATGTGCATCCAAATTCTATTAAGTAATTGAAATATTTGAGTTACATTAAGAATTTTTATTAATTCATTATACTAAGAACTGCAATGTGTGTTTTTGTGATTATGTGTGTATGTGTGTGCATGTGTGTATATGTGTATGCAGATGTGCATGTCTGTATGCACATGTGTGTGTGTGCATGCATGTGTAAGCACAAGTGCAAGTGCCTGTACATGTACATGTGCTTGTGCATGTATAGGAGTAGGTGCATGTGTATCCACGAATGTCTGCATTTTTTCTTATTATTTTTCATGATAATTTTATTAGTTTCTCCTCTATATAAGGCAATGAAGAACTAATATTGAGGTACGTAATTAATTACAGATATCAAGGCATATAGATATATATATACAAAACCAATTTACAATTTGCATTAATGATATAGCCATATATTGAAATCAAGTCAACTCTTATACAGACAAAAGTAAGTCACAAATTTTACACTTATGTACATATCAAATGGATGTCAGGGGAAATATCAACACTATGCAAGATATTAAATGGCATGGCAAAACAATCACAGAACAAGGAGTCACCATTTGTTTTATCAAACTGTTATTACACATGCATGCATAACATTCATGTTCTGCTTTCTCATGAAATAATTTGGGTTTCCTAGCATTTAAGACATGATAATAATCAATTTTCTCATGAAATAATTTGGGTTTCCTAGCATTTAATACATGATAAAAATCAATCAGGATGTAAAACAGATGACAATTAAGTTCAAGGCATTTTAAATGAACTTCAGTGTATAAATGAAGGTGCATGATACTGCTACCTATTCCCTAATTATTTCCCAGATTAATTAAAGACTTCTATCAAAATAAAATTGTTTAACAGGCTGGACAATGACCTATATATCATGAAGAAACCGTAATATAATGCAAAATGATTTTTTCTGTACAGAGAATCAAGGCTTTCCACTGGAAAAAATAAATTCATAGCATGAGATACGTTAACAAAATGAGTCATAATACATAGAATCAGATGTAAACAGAATGCTGAAGTCACCCATAATCTGGGTATATTAACCAGATACATCCTAATTTACAGAGATTTTTCCTTATTCCAAAGTACTTCACAAATTATCAAAATGTTATTTTCTAAGGGAACACACATCATTTTGAAGGTTTTATGAAAAATAAAAGACTGAAAACTGTAAATTACTCAATGAGGTCAGTGTAAAGTATCAATTTTAAAGATAATAAAAATAAAAAGTATTTATACAAGGCTTAAGCATTCTCAGTACCACGTAAGAAAAATCTCTGTTATTTTCATTACTAAATAGCAACAATTCAATGTGCAATTGAAATGTACAAAGGCATACTGTGCAAGCTGACATTCAAGTTATGCAGTCATAACAAAATTCCAATAAATAATTGTGCTATAGTTACACAACACAGTATTAGAGGTGCATATTCACACTGTAAACTATAACATGCCATATAGTTTTCAAGGAGTGGATCCACAAATATTAGATGGAATATGTCTTAACAGGATGAGAGAGGCCAAAATAGGAAGTTGAATTCATAACAAAAAAATCATTTCCTAACAAATCATCACATGGCCTGAAACAATCCTTAAACAAAATTAATAGATACATGCTCAAGGACTTATAAGTAGTATTAGCCTTATACATCACCTTGTAATATATTTCACTGTTGTTAATACTACCACATGAATATACAGGATGTGAATATTATGTACATGTATAGAAACAAATGATTATATCACCATCTTCTGCATGTGGAGGAAGCAAACTACATTACTGCTCAAATTTTATACCATACCCAGCATATGCTTAGTTTTAATCACCCATGTATGTGCGTGCATGCAGTTGAAGAAAATGGTCAAGACTCAATTCATAGCCAGTCACATAAAATACAGTTAGCTTGCAACTCTATGGAGATGCACTTCTTTCCCCAAAAGTAAATGGCAGCAGTAACAAATACAATTAGCTTCAGGTAAGAGACCAAGTCCTTTGCTGATGTAAAAATCATTTGTAATATTTTTCTAATCTTTTTAGGTACTGATGTTGAAAACATCAGTGACTTCTAAAGGTCTCAAACTTTAATAAGCATGAAACGTATTGCCATTAAAATCAGTTATGTTTGATATCATTATGGTCTTACCACAGCACCCATATTTTCTCATCAAACATGAAATTAGAATATCTTGTAAGGCATTCATTTTTTTCTTTTTTCTTTCTTTCTTTCTTTTTACACAAATGAACAATGTTTCTTACATTTTGTTCAGATATCATCAGATGCTCATAACAGCCATCCAATTCTGCTGTAAATCAAGACATGACCATTTTGACCAACTGAACATGTGCAAACCTGACCATATGCAAATTTTCAAAAATGTTACCAAAGTCACTTCAAAGGAAAACTGCTCAGACTGAATACCAATTTGACATCCTTCTCTTAAGGTTTGGTGTTGCTTTCCAACAAAACATTGGTTTTAAAACTTTATTCATTTAACCCTTAAACGACGGGGCATTTCATAATTCATTTTGTCTACTGAAGATGGGGAATATATGCATTAGTTAAAAAATAGTAAGGAAGTCTCAAGTTCTATGAAATACTAGTAAAATCAAGATAATCACTAGTCATACTAGCCAAAATCACAAAGATATCTACACCTGAAGAGAGTTTATTACGAAAAACTTTTAGAAGGTATGTATGAAAATTAATAATTAAACAATGCAAGATTTTTTTCAATACTGTATCTATGTTAGAAATCCAAGCTTCTGATGACACATAATAATGAAAAATTCATATGTTGCATTGCAGAGTTATTCTCCTTCCCACCACTTCACAAACATAAGTTTACGTCTATCTGCTTAGTCAGGTGGGTTGTCTCAAACAGGCTATGTTGTATTTCTCCTACATAACTGGGTTCTCTTTCCACTACTGAATTATATAATGGAAAATAAACACAATGTTCCCATGTCAATCAGGTACACTTGGTTACAATAAAACTATAAACAAAATATACTAACTAAACAAATATAAAAATTTGTTGCACAATCACATTCCCCATAGCAGATTCTATGATTATTTTTAGATACTAAAAATTTCCTGCCAGATTATATAACTAAGATTCATTAAAAAAAATTGTTGTACCATCAACATGGCCACCCATCATCATAAAAAGCTATATATTTTTCCATGTGGAGATCCTAACACTAAACTAAAACTAAGAGCTGGAAAAATTTTTGTCATTTCCTGACAATCATCCGTCGTTCAAGGGTTAATCACCCTTGGGACAATCAGAGCAAAGCGTGTCCAGCAGGATTCAAATATCATACCGCAGGCAAAATCTGTGCAAACACAATACAAGCAAGAGCAATCTAGCACCCAAAATAACAAAATCTATGTATACTTCAACTTTTTTTTCTTTTTAATTTTGTGTCATCTACAACTTACATGAGAGAGACTCTGCACCTTATGTATGTTCTCTAGACTTTGTGCTAGGCCTCCCTCCCCAACCCTCTCCAGGTGGGGGGGACGTGGGGGTAGAGGCGGGGCACAGGTAAGGGAGGCAAAGGAGCCAGAGATATTAGGAGCAGATATCTGGGACACTAAGGAGCGGCTTCGGGCAGGAAGAGGAGGGGGAATCTCAGACACAGAGCGGGTGTGTGTCTGATGGTGGGAGAGTTGGCTATGTGGGTGAGAGAAAGATGGACGGGAGAGGGGAGGAGAGCGAGGAGAGGAGCGCGGGTGCGAATGTAACTGAAAACAAATACAACACATGAAGACATAACATACTAACAAAAAACAAAAGAAAATATAACAAAATTATGAAGAGTAAAGTAATAAAAAATACACTATTCTAATTACAAAATAACACTTAATTAGTTGGCCACAGCAAAGCATCAAGTAATTGCGTACTGCCATGAGCATATTACAAGCTCAGAGCTCTTCACATATTTAGAAGACTTGTCCGCAGGTCTCAGTGGGAGATACATAAGCCCAACATATTAACTCTTAGAGGATAGTTGGAAAACCAAGTGATATTTCTAATTGCGTGTATAATGCAGCAAGAATGAAGTTCAAGACATGATGAAGTATTGGCGTCTTGGCAATCTGAATATTCAACAAATATCAACTAAAACACTTTGATCTGAAGTTATAAACAAATAATGGAGTCTTCATTGGCTTAATAAATTCAAACAGAAAAAAATAGTAAAGACTTAATAAAGGATATATAAACAATAATAAACAAAATGCTAAATGAAAATAAAATAAACTCATGCTTACTTGAGCTTCAATGTCTTTCATATTCTTGAGTTCCTCCTGTATTTTGGCAATTTGACGGTTTATAGAATCCAACTCCTTCTCAAGATTTCTCTGCAAAACCTGCAACAGCAAACATATACAAATAAATCAGAAAAGTAAAGAAAAGAACAAATAATAAAAACTAATATTATTCAGAACCAAAAAATATAAAAGTAAATAAATAAATGAATAAAGAAGAAAAAAGTTGTTTATGCTTGTAATTAAAACTGCAACAAAAGAAAAAAATCATAATTATAACAATAATATAACACTCATAATAATAATAATAATAATAATAATAATAATAATAATAATAATAATAATAACAATAATAATAATAATGATAATAATAATAATAGTAGTAGTAGTAATAATAACAAAAAAGAAAGAAAGAAAAAGAGAATAGTATAAATAACAGTAAAAATAATGGTGATGATATCGGAGCTGCTCGTCAACTGTCAAATACTGACTCAACAAAGTTTGCTCTGATGCTTTGACACCAGAAAGGTGTACATACATCCCATGTCTACTGTGATTTTAGTTTATTCATTTTGTTTACACACAGGTGGTTCCATATTCTTTGTCACCAAGGAGTCAATTACTGATCCTACCAAATCTCACCAGTTTACTCATTTTCTTAATATTTAGAAATATTTTAGTTTACTTCTGTTGTTATTAATATTATTAATTACACTGTAATAATCATAAAGTCAATGATAAAGACCATAACAGTAACAACTTTAACAACTTTCCAGAAAATTCAAGGAATTGGGAAATCAGATGAGGTCAGGTAGACCTATTCATTGACTCCTTGGCCGTAAAATGCTTGCAGAGCCAACTGTAAGAAAAATTCACAAAAGAAAATTTCATAGGACAATGCACGTATCCAGCACCAACGATATAATATGAAAGGTATTCGTCAATGTCCTGTTATACAACTGACAAAAGGGTTTGCAAATGAAAGCTCACATAAAAAAAAGTATAAATATCTATGAAGCATTTATGTTATTTCTTTATGGTTTCATACAGTGTGTGAATTTATGTCATTAAAAAACATAGAAAAAAGAAACAATTTTCACTACTGATGCCGTGATAAACAGATATTTATTAATATGAATTTCAGATGGAATTCACTATCCTCTAGTGTTCCTACTGATACCCGAAAGCATGAAAAATGCTTTGCAATGGAAATAATTATAGCTCATCCAAACACTCCCTTGTCAGAAAGTATACTTTCGTTCTACTGATTTCTTCTCTCCACTGTAAGTTAAACAAAAACCTTCATCTACCTATATCATCTTTACCGTCATTTCAATAAGTTTCTCAATAACTGAAAATTTTATTACCATTGGATGCCTTCACTATACCACCTTATAGCCACTTTGAAAGTACTGCAACACAACAAAAAATGAAAATGTTGAAAAGAATTTTCACCTTTTATCTTTTTACAATTTATTCAATTTCTTTACCTTAATAAATTACTATGGTCCCATACAATGTCTTCCAAGTTGAGTTTGAATATTACCCACTGTATGTAACAATTTCATTTATTAGTTACTTTCAATCTACTGACCTATCTTTCTAATGGAAAATCATGTGATAGCATCGACTTCAGTTTTTAGGCAGAGAATGATTAGGTTCATAAACAAGAGAAAGTGAACCACAGCATCATTTGACAATGAAACATAAAAGCCTTGAAGTTCAGCTGAATATGCAAGCGCAATATAGAATTCAATTCTGAATCTCTCTAGGTATACAGTAATATTCATATCAATGGACAAAGCAAAGGATATACAACTGAGATGGTTTGGCTACCCATAGGTAATGGGTGAGGAAAGGTCACCCCAGCACAACATCATGTTAACATGAATGAGAGGAACCAGACACAAGGGAGACCGAGGAAAGCGAGACTATATTGCTTTAAGCAAACAAAGAACTTGCCCCTAACTAGATAGCACACACTCAAACAATAATATAAAAAAGATCAGCAGCTGCACCATAATTAATGCATGACTAAACAATAAATTAGGATAAAACTAAGTATTTCTTTTCATAACCATTATGTAACATCCATTCAATTAAAATACAGCATTAAAGTAAGAAAATTAATATTTTTTACAAAATTCTTAAATTTGAAAAGCAGTGGTGAATACATCTGGCTTCATCTAATCCCATGTCAACTCGAAATCTAAGTAAAATATCAAAATACCATTATCACAATAACAACAATCATGCAATACTCAATACATAATAAACAACCCAAGAGTGATATAAACTATATAAAACATGCCTTAGAGTTTCATTATTAAAATATCACCTTATTCCTGCACCTTCTATTCCTCTTCCTGATATCCAACTTTCACTTACCTTTGAAGGGCCTCTCTGCAGCTCAACAATTATGTTGTCGCGCACTCTGCGCTGTTTGTCTAGGTACATGGTAAGCATCTTCCCTTTGTTCATTTCCATTTGATTTTGTAACTGTGTCTGTTGAAAAGGCAAAATAATATTCACTTTAATATAAATTGAGGAAAACAGAGTATGAA
>NC_091580.1:10197933-10202933 GCF_042767895.1 Penaeus vannamei | reverse complement strand
AAATAATTATAATAAATAATTATAATAAATAATTATAATAATTATTATAATAATAATTATAATAATAATTATAATAGTAAAACAATAATATCAATAATAATAATAATAATAAAATAATTATAACAAAACAATAATAACATCAATAATAATAATAGTAATAGCAGTAGTAAAACCAATAGCAATAGCAATAGTACTAATCTACCCTAGTTTAAAAAATTCAACCCTCTTCAACCTAAATATACCTTCAGTTTGTAATAATTTTCCACCTCCAACTATGAAGGCATCCTCAACCCATTGGACCCAATCATGAAAAAATCTGGTGGAGGGCCATATGATGGGAATTGGCCATCATGGAAAACTCCATGCCTGCACAAAACTCTTGCAGGAAGATCATACTCAGTGGGCACTTAGGAAGGGGGTCTTGCATGTTTTTACAGAAGTAAACAAGGATGGCATGTGAGAGTCATGCCTGGAAGAGTACAAGTTCCAGGGAGGACAGTTTTTTATGCTTAGGATCCTTTTCCTGCCCACAGTGATCAGTGGCACTGGGTGTATTACAAAAAATCGAACAATTAAAAATTATTAAATGTTACTTATTCTTATTGTTATCGCACAGAGTTGCAGACTACCCAGATAGTATGGAATCTACTCCACTACAAAGTCTATTTTCTTGTTGATACAGTACAACAAATGACAATATGTACCTACCAAAATAGCATAAAATGCTTATACAGAATAGCAGTGCAAAGATGATGTCTTGATGTCACAGCACAAGACCTAAAGCTCAGACACCCAAAAGAGTTGCCACTCAAGTAAGCCTAATGCCAGGATTTTGGTCCATTGGCACCAAGATCCAACAGGTTACCAAAATCTAGTAAAAATCTCTCTTCAATCTAATCTAGCCCCTGTTCAATCCTTCCCAAAAACCTATTCATTTACCCTGGTTTCCTACTATTCTTCATGATCTATCCTGACCAAGCACCAAGGGACTGATCCATCTTCATCGATTTTTTATCTACCATGAAACCTAGAATAATCTTGGCTTATTGTCACCTACCCTTAAAGTCTATTCTTTATCTTCATCAACTTTATTCTACTTCAAAAATCCCCTTTTTCTATTGCATTACTTCTATAACCCAGTCTTTCCCATGCCTGAACTTAGAAGCATTAAATACTGGATTTGTAGTGGACAACCTCAGCCTTCAGCCAGATCATTGGCTGATGCTCACAGGATTAGAAAGTCCTTCTTTAGTCTTTATACATCTTACGTTAAAATGTGGTTACTTTGCGGTCAATGGGTTAGCCCCTCAGCTCTGCTATCCCCCAGCCTGTGTATCCCTTCATCAACAGGTTTTTCAAGTTTCACCATGACAAATTATGTTTCTAATATTGATTTTCATTTTGATTTTATCTTTGAGCTTTGTTTTACATACGAGAATGTGCATATTTCACATTACGTTTTACATACGAGAATGTGCATATTTCACATTACGTATTAAATACATACCACACAGCAGAGCATCTAAGCTGAAAAAGTTACAGCAGTTACCCCTCACGTATGTGTGAAAATGAGAAAAAATAGATCAATAAAACCTAGGTATAACAATAAAACATTTTAGTCATCTCCATTATAAAAACATATTTTCATGTGTATTAATAATAACTGGACATTAAGAAACCAAGTGACAATTGTGTATTATGCTCAGCCAGGGGCAACATGGAAGAGGAGAGAAGGAGGATTTGGCTGAACAAAACCAAGCCATACCGTACCAGAAATACATTTCACAATCACTTGGCCTATGTTCCCTTCACAACTAAAAAGCACAAAACTTGCCAGATACCATGTTTCTTTTTGTTTTGTTTTGTTTTCTCTTTGTGCTGACACTTCATGTTTTGCATGCAGGAAAACAGATGTGGGAAACACCCTGCCAAATTTTGCGAATTGTGCAAGATGATATCACGAATATGGTAAACAGGAAGCTACAAAAGAAAAGCAGCAAACAATGATCCTAACCAACTGGCCTTTTAGGGCTAAATTACTCTAATTTACTTATCTATTAAAGTGCACTACCAAACATATATCTAACCTTAAATCCTCTTTTCCAACTCATTATATGTCTATAATATACTTTCCAAATAATATATCGCTAAAATCTGCTTATCAACTTAGGCTACCAAAAAGACTGAATATACTCGTAAAATCTGTTTATTTACATATCTCTAAGACTATGCCAGGAGTTCTCAAACTGGGGGTAATGAAGTCCTTTCTGGGGGGTTATGTAAATAATAATGTTAATACATATATTAATGAATAAATAATATATATGTGAATAAACTTCCATATTACTGATAACTAAACCATTTACATCTGATGAGGAGATGACTGAGAGGAACACAGTAAAGAAGGATAAAATCTTGGAAGTAGAGTATCCTTAGGGTAAAGAAATATCCTTTTTTCTCACATACAACTCTAAATTTACTCATCTATTTTGCCTCTACTTAGTGATTCGAGGCTAGCTTCCCGGTTTTAGTTTGTATCAATATGTAAGCCAGGAACCAGATGAAAGATGCAAATGCTGATATGCAATGAGCGTAGTCCTCTAGAAATTCTCACATTGACAGCTTATTGAAGAACAAACAATTCCCTGTTTTCCATTGATGATTCAGTAATAATAATAATGTATATTTCATATTATTTATCAAAGAAGTAATGATTCAATTCCAATCAGTAACAAAAGAAACAATGCTTTAATTTTGACATTCTATTAAGTGAATAATGTTTAAATTCTTTACTTCTTTAGTAAAATTTATTTCTATTATATAAACTGACTTAAAAATTAAGCATTCCAACATCTTTTTTTTTTAATTCAATATCACATAAGTGAAGATGAATGAGGTCAGAGCAATAATGATTCCTCACAACATTGCCAGGTGTAAAAACAGCAAAAAGTTAAGAGAACCATTTAACAACTTACTATAGACCTAGCTAGCATCTACTTCCCAATTTAATACACCAACTTCATAAATCGCTGAAATCAATCCATTTACCAACTTAACCTCTTTATGCCCATCTGCCATCACAAAACATTAGAATTTTCCATTTCTAATCATCAGCAGCAAATAGATTGGTTCCTGGTGCTCTGGGAAACCTTCCACCAGTATACTGTTTCAAGGAGCTACTGGGCCCAGGGAGACTTCTATTTATCTTCACTAATTCTGCCTCCTCCATTAGATACATTGAGCCATGAACATTCTCGCAATTCATGATGAACCGTCCCTTTTTTTTCTTTTAGGAATTTAACTGTCAGCAGGCTGATAAGCAATGAAAATCTATTTACTAACACATTATTCCCTTAAAACTTACTTATTATTATTATTATTATTATTATTATTATTATTATTATTATTATTACTATTATTATTATTATTATTATTATTATTATTATTATTATTATTATTATTATTATTATTATTATTATTATTATTATTATTATTATTATTATTATTATTATTATTATTATTATTATTATTATTATTATTATTATTATTATTATTATTATTATTATTATAATAATAATAATAATAATAATAATAATAATAATAATAATAATAATAATAATAATAATAATAATAATAATAATAATAATAATAATAATAATAATAATAAAAATGATAAAAATAATAATACCAATGCCAATTATAACAATAATAATAATACCAATGCCAATAATAATAATAATAATAATAATAATAATAATAATAATAATAATAATAATAATAATAATAATAATAATAATAATAATAATAATAATAATAATAATAATAATAATAATACCAATAAAAATAACAATAATACCAATGCCAATAATAACAACAATACTAATAATATCAACAAAAATAATAAAAATAATAACAATTTCAATAATAGCAGTTCAAGTAATCATGATTTCTACTTCAAAAGATCCTATTTTCTGTTTTGCCAACAATATTACAACAACATACAACACATTCAGCAATGACTAATAATACCTGCTGCTTTGATACCAAGTATCTAAGCATCTGTGAATACCTTAATAACCAGAAAAATAATTATTTATAGCTAATGCCATAAAATGTTAAATGTTCAAAATAAAAATCACTTGACATGATAATCTAATTTTACTCAAATTCATAACTCCAAATTTTTAGCTTTTTCATTAGATATCTTTACTATTGCCATTATTTCATTACAAATTAGAAAAAAACAAACTGTATGATTATGCACAACAGTCACTTTCTTAACAATGTCAAGGTGATGAAGTTCACAACCACATACAGAAATAATCAATAAAAATCCAATTTAATGTTCTTTGTTCACTTTCATGTGTTGTCTCCCATGAAATTCACACATTTTTTGAATCATAGTGATTTTATAACATGTTCCCTAAAATTCACAAGATGACTGAATGACTCAACTTGTTAATATCAGGACCCCAGTCCACATTGGTTTCAATATATAATTTTTCTTTACATGTATAAGGCTCCACAAGCACTCAGTAACCAACGAGTCAATTACTAGGTCTAGTATTAGGGGGAAAAAAAATATTTGAAAGTTCAGGAAATGGGATAGAAAAGAAAAGGTGAGGTCAGATAGGTCTACTAACTGAGCTTTTGATGATTAAAAGCTTGTAAAGCCATCTATGTGTAAATAAAATTCACAATCAAAACTTTAGTGGAAAGTTCATGTACCCAACACCAATGGATTAAGTGCTTACTGTAAATAACATTAGAAGTTGTCATTATAATAAAACTATTGCCTAAATAAGCAACTATACATTCTTCCACTCAACTTCAAAGTAGTTTTGCAGTATTCTCATATCATTTTGAAGTGATCTATTGCAATTCAAAAACAATAATTTCCATTCAGTAGCATCTTAAAAACTAAGAATTCCATTGCCATGCCACCAGCATAAATGATGAAAATCTAATATCATTTCTTTTATTCCAATAAACAAAAAGAG